>NC_060267.1:142450239-142677961 GCF_021613505.1 Equus quagga | reverse complement strand
GGAGAGAAGCCCAGGGGATCCTCACCTACATGCCGATCTATATGACCAGATTCGTACCTAAAGTTATACGACCACACAATAACCAGACCCCATCTGCACTGAAATCATCTAATGACTTTTTACATCATCTTTTCTTTTTCCAGTGAAAATAAGTCACGTAACCATGCCTTATAAATTTAGCCCTAACCCTCAACTCAGAGCAGCAGCTCTTTACTGCCCATGAGTCCTGTCCCCATGCTATTCCGTACTATTCTCTAAATAAAAGAGCACTACTGCCAGACCTTGAGAGTCCAAGAAGTCTTTCTTCGACTCTTCGGCTCGCCGTCCCCGCATCAATATCATACTGCAATGTGAATTACATAAATCTGACTAAGCAGCCTAGCCTGAGGTCCAACCTTTGGCAAACTACTGAAGTATTCAGAAATCAAACAATTCGATGCTATCATTGTGATTAAATGCAACTTTAAGAAAGATTATTCTTAGGGCCCAAGAATACCCATGTCATTTTTTCAGACTACAGAATGTTGATTTCTAGCAAGCCAGAGTGGGCAGAGGCATCTGCCAGCCAGATCCTGGGTGTTAGTGAATTCCCTGCAGCCCAAGAAGAGGCTGTGCCATGCAATAAACAGTTTGGTCTCTGCAGCCAGGCAGACCTCAGGTAAAATCCTGGCTCCTCCACTGACTAGCTCATGCCACCTCTGAGTCTCCAGTTCCCCATCTATAAAAATGGGTGTATTAACACGTCTTATGCAAAGCTACTAAGAGAATTTGAGGGTTCCACCCTCCCCCTGCAGAGGTGAGGTTCAACTCTTTGTCATCTACAAAGATAACTCCCAAAGTACTAGGGCACCTATTGATTGTTTTGAAAATCAATAAAAAGAAAGAATCGAGCACGCATCATGCTTCTCCTGTACACACTGTAACTCAGGGGAATGAAAAAGTTAAGAAGGAGTTTCCCTTTACAGAAGAATTTTACTTAATAACTGAAGAAGGGATGAAGGAATTAAAACATCACCAGTTTGCAGCCCCTAATAAACTAAGCGATTTGTGCACTGATGGTCAATGGCTGATCACATCTCAAAAATAGAGGGCTCCATACTGTGGGTGTCAACTGAAAGAAAACAGCACCACCCGCGAAGTGGTCTTGCCAGAAACGTTGAACTAGAATCTGGTCAAGCCTCCATCAAATCACCAATTTTCAATAAATACTGGAGACAGAGGGCCTTGTCACATGTTACCATGGAGATACAATCAACAAAATCCAGGCTAACAACCCAGTTTCTTCAATATATAAATTGCAAGAAATAAAAGACAGCGATTGAAGGGGAACCTACTGGTTAATAGACATATCAACCAGTTGGAGTGCATGGACCTTATCTGGATCTTGACTGAAACGAACCAACTCTAAAATAAATCTGAGGCAATCTGAGAAATCTGAATGCTGACTGCAGATAATAAGAAATTATTAACTTCAAGATGCAACAATGGTATTGGTGGTTGTCTTTTTAAAGAAAAATCTTTATCTTCTTTAGATAAACACTGAAAAATGTATGGGTAAATAACTAAAATTTCTGGAATTTGCACCAAAAAAATCTGGGAGTAGGGGGGAGGGGTATTGATATTGACCATTGTTGAACAGAGTCAACATGTGGTATATGTGGGTTCATGGTATTTATTCTCCCGATTTTGTATATGTTTGAAATATTCTATAATCAAAAGTTGAACAGTCTCCCAAGCATGGTGAGTAAGGTAGATTTTATGACTATTTGGGAACAGGATGGAGAGTTGGGTTGATAACAAAACTTATTTAACGGCTCCCTCCAGAGACCTTTGCCTTGCTTAAGTCTATGCCTCTCTTCTCCGTTTGCCATGTCTGTCCTCCCTCTACCCTCTCCCCAAACCTACCTCCTCACTCTCCCTCTGTGGCCCAGTGTATCCACTCCTCCTCTCAGCTTCTCTACCCTACTCAGCAAACCAGAGCCTTCTGTGCAGCCCAACGACAACCCCCTAGTGTTTCTCCCACTTGTCCTCGGGGGCCTGTACTCATCCTGCCACCGTATCAAAGGGCTGGCCCACAGTGGCTATTCAGTAAATGGTGGCTATTCTCCCTGAGGTCTAGTCCTGCGTGCAGAATCATCTGGGAGCTTTTTAAACACAAAGATCCCACTGCACATGCTTTCTCTCTCTCCTCCCCCTCACTCGTCTTCCCCCATCTGGAGCTCATGCACCCCCGCCAACTGCTGGAACGCAAGAGTGGTGAAACCCACCGCTCTGGAGAGCGAGAGAGCAGGACATTGCACGTGTGGTGATGTCTTATAGGTCAAGGATCAGAATAAACAACAGGGAATGTTCCTCTTTTCCAAAATATTTTTAATCCATTTCAAGTAAAGAACAAACACTTTCTCAGACTCTGTGGCAAAACAGCTCCCAGGAATTGCCCCCTACTGAACTTAAAGCATTTCACAGACAGTTTTTTAGAGAATTCATTTGTGTTTAGCTTTTTCCTCATCTGTAAAATAGTGATAGTAATAGTACCTACTTCTTAGGCCTCCCTCGCTCCTCGCTCCTCAGTCTCTGTCTTCACGCCCACCGTCACTTTCCCCTGTAGCACTTATCAGTACCTAATGTGCTACGTATTTGTCTTGTATTTGATTCTGCTTTCCCTCAGAGCCGGCCCTAGAATGCAGTCTCCAGAGGGCAGTGAGTTTTCTCTGTGTTGCTCACTGTTGCATCTCCAGCACTCAGTACAGTGCCCGAGACATGACAGAAACTTGCAATTACCGAGTAACCGAGTGCCTGTCAACTTGGACTGCTGTGAGGATAAAATGGGTCAGCATGGGTACTGAGAAAAACATCTCCCCCAAGAGAAGCATTCAGTTAAGATTCACTGTTATTAATGTTACTTTGACCAATTTGCTTTCAAGGACTGGTCATTCCATGCACCAATTTCCAGTGACTTTGCCTTCAATCCCCCCTCGCTTGTTTTTCCCTGAAATGAACACCCCTGGTCCCTAATGAAGGTTTGAATGGTTCTCCACTGAAGGGGCTTGTGTGCCTATTCCAGAGCCAACTGGGTACTTTGTCCCTAGACATCATTCTCTTACACCACACAGGGGTTGAGGCCTCACCGCTCAGACCTCCTAGGGTTTCCCATATAGGTACTTCCAAGGCCTTTGGGACCTCATGGACCTCCCTGTTGAGTAGCTGCCCCTTTCCCCATCCATTTCTTCCATCTGATTAATCTCTTCCTGAACCCTTTCCCTTCTCCATTCCGTTCCACCAGTCCTCCCCACAGAAATATTCAGTTCTCATGACACGGAGCCCAAAACCACAGAAGTCAGCTC
The DNA here is from genome assembly GCF_021613505.1 of Equus quagga. NCBI lineage: Eukaryota > Metazoa > Chordata > Mammalia > Perissodactyla > Equidae > Equus > Equus quagga. Next base: position 142,674,617 of record NC_060267.1, on the reverse strand, counting down.
CAGAATGGAAAGGGCTCTAGTTAATGTCTTCTCCTTAATTTTCCGGTTCACTCCACTTCTCCTCTCTTCCTGTGAACGCTAGTAATTGATTCCCCCTCCACTGGGCTCCCATAGCCTAGTTGACACCTCTGTTTGGCAGCCCAGGAGATACTGTAATTGTTTGCGAGCTTCTGGAATCCAGACTGTGGTCCAGCCCTCTTTGTGGCCCCCACCAGGAGCACAAGGACTGCATGTTGAGCAAGTGAATGTATACTTACTGAACAGACGGGATGGTATTTGATGTCTTTTCTAAAGCCCATGTTGAGTAGCTCTGCACTGGACGCTTTGGGGCACTCAGCTGGTGCCATTTGTGATTTCCCCTGTTCCCAGCAACCAGCTTGGGCAGCGAAAAACCTTGCTATTTTGCTAAGGGAGAAATCCTGGAGAAATGAGACGCGGTCATGAGCTTCTCTTCGAAAATATATGGCAGAATGCAGTGACGCTGAGCATTTCTTCTGGATCCAATAGCTCTTACAGATAACTAACAGGAACGTAGGGAAAGTACAAATGACTGACACATGGAGAGAGCAACAACCATAAATCCCCAAGGGAAAGAACAAAAGTGAGAAAAGCTTGTTTAAAAAGACAGACATCAAACCTAGTGGGGAAGTGGGGGAGGAAGGACAGAAATCACAGTAACTTTTGGTTTTCTCAAAAAATTGATGGATCAACTGAAACAAATAGGAATAGGTTGAAATAACAGCCTTGTCAACTAGAACTCAAGTAGAAATAAGGAAGAGGGGTGAAAAAAAGAAAAGAAAGCATCTGAGACCCAAAAGATAAAATAAAAGGTATTTGATCCAGAAGAAGAGCACAAAAGATATTTTCCAATCAGTTGGAAGGATTCTGAATTTGGTGACATGGGAGGATGGGGGGATTTTCAGGCAGTCCCCAGCCATCTAAAATGCCTGGGGGCTGGGGATTACCCAGGAGGATTCTGATCAGAGCCTCCTGTGCTGCAGAGCAAGTTGCACGGGTCTTCTGGTAGATTCTTGGCTGTCCTCCTGGATGCTGTCAGCAAAGTCTCCACAGGGGGTGGTTCTCATCCTGGCCCCTTCACAGAACATTGCCCCTCACAACTGCCCTGTTGAGAAGCTCGGCCTGTGTCTAATTCAGCTCTTTCATTCTGAAGCCCAGGATCTTGCCGTTCTTTTCCAACCTTCTGTTCACTCACCTCCATATTGAGTCATAGGATGATGAATGGGAAGCTTTGGGGGGTAAGGGGTCCTTTAAAATTCATCTTCAGTGGACACACAGACCCCCTGAGAATCTTACCAAAATGCAGATTCTGGGTCATGATCTGGAGTGGGACCTGAAGGTCTTCATTCTTTCTCAAGCTCCCAGGAGATGCTGGTGGTGCCACTCCCCAGACCATGATTTTAAGAGCAAGACTTTGGACCTAACTCTCCAGGGCAGTCTCCACTAACCAAATCAAATACAATTTGAAATTCACTTTCTCAGTCCCACCAGTCAAGTTTCAAGTGCCCAAGAGTCACCGCATTCACAGAGCAGAGCGGAATATTCTCATCATCACAGAAAGTTCTACGGAGCGGCGCTGATAGACCAGTGGCCTCCTTAGGAAGAAATTCTTTCTCTTCCTTGATGGATAGAGATCCCCAAAGTTTCTGCCGGTGGGACCTGCAAGTTTTCATTTCCATAGTATGTTGCTGACTGGGTTCAGCGGGTCCAACCTTCAGGCCCAGCTCACTTTCTGTCTTGGCTGCACACATGCAGCCACCCCCATTTTGAGGATGTAAAGGGGTCCAAGACATAGCATATTATTCAATTCCAAAAAGCCTCTAGCATAAGATAAACATCTCACATGTCAGCACCAGCGTGGCAAAGGGCTCGTTCACTGCCCAAGGCCAAGGTTGTCAAGGGCTCTGCCCCTTCCCTTTTGGTTCATGGTTCTGGGAAAACCAAGAAATAGGAGTTCTTGTCTTAAAGGCCTCGCTAGCCTTTACTGGGGAAAGTAAGAATAACCCCTGGCTTGCACGTGACATTTGGCAGTTTACAGGCAAACGCCTATGTGGGTCCTGGTTTTATGTTCTTGTCTGTGGGGAAGGAAGACGAGGGCCTTCCCTCTTTCTGAAAGACACATAGAAGACCATCAGTCTTATCGTATCAGAGTAACTCCTCAGATGGTCCTTGTTCTTGAAGTCATAGAATTCACATGTTAAGGGCACGAACCACACAAATTCAAGTGGGAAGAAATGCAATTTTCTTCATCATTTTTTGACTCATTAGATAGTATATATTTTTTTTTTTTTTGAGGAAAATTGGCCCTGAGCTAACATCTGTTGCCAATCCTGATCTTTTTGCTGAGGAAAATTGGCCCTGAGCTAACATCTGTGCTCATCTTCCTATACTTTATATGTGGGATGCCGCCATAGCACAGCTTGATAAGCAGTGTGTAGGATCCAAACCAGTAAATTCAGGGCCGCCAAAGTGGAGCACACAAACTTAACCACTATGCCACTGGGCCCAGGGAAGGGGACAGGGCACAGAGCACATCTGTGGCAGATTACAGGTGGCTACAAATTCTTTGACATTTCTCCCCTTAAGAGGTAGGATTTACCTCCTGTTTTTTGCTTTTCTTTTTTTTTTGCAGAGGAAGATTCGCCCTGAGCTTACATCCATGCCGATCTTCCTCTATTTTTTAGTATGTAGGCCACCAGAACAGCATGGCCGCTAACAGAGCGGTGTAGGTCCGCACCTGGGAACCGACCTTAGGCCGCTAAAGTGGAGCACGCTGAAGTTAACCATTAGGCCACTGGGGTTGGCCTGACGTCTACTCCTCTTGAATATGGGTGAGCTTTGTGACTGCTTTCAACAATAGAACACAGCAGAAGTAACACTGCCACCTTTTCTCTATTGCTGGGCCCAGGCCTTAAGAATCTAACAGTTTCCTGCCTCTTGAAACACTTTCTGGAAGCCCTGAGCCACCATGGAAGAAGCCCAACCTCCCTGAGTCCCCCTTACTGGAGAGGCCATGGAGGATGCCAGTCATCAGTCCTGGCTGAGCCCAGCCAGCCAGCCATGCAGCCATCTAAGTGAAGCCATCTTGGACCCTCCAGACCAGCCATCCACTAGCTGAATCCTACTGAGTGACCCCAGTTAATACCACATGGAGCAGCAAAGTCACCCAGCTGAGCCCTGCCTGAGTTCCTAGCCCACAAAACTGAGATGTAACAAAAGGCTTGCTGTTGTTTTAAGCTGCTGCTGCCCTTTCTCAGTGATGTCACTGACTCCTTTCTTCCTCTCCATCTCTACTTGGGCCCTGTCCAATGACTCTTTTCTGGTTGAGGGGCAAGGCTGTACAGAACAGGGAACTGGAACCTTTACTTTTGCTTGTCACCTAGAGCTTCAAATCACTCAGGCCTGAGTGCATCCTACTTCCTGCCAAAGGCCAGAAGCCTCAAAAGCCAGAAGCCCATCTTACCTACTTTCTGCCGTGTCTTCCATTCCCCGAGGCAAGGAATGATGAGGGCCTTGCTAGCGAAACAGGCAGTGGGGTGGGAGGGAAATATGAAATATAATATAATATGAATACAAAATATGAAATATAATATGAAATATTATACCACCACTCACAGAACTCTACTGACTTTAGTGATCGAGATCCGAACCGCTTCTCTCACAGACAAAGAAGCTAAGACGAGAAAATGAGGTGATCAGCGCAACACACAGGGCTGGATGGCAGGGCCGAAACTTTAGACCCAGGGACTCTGATTTCCAGCCCTATAGCCATTTACAAGTCTTCCAAAAATGTGAGTGTCCAGGCATACTTATTTTAAGCTGAATCATTCATCTTGAAAAAGGAATTGACTCTCATCCGTTGCTGGTGGAAATGTAAACTGGTACAATAACTTTAGACTGCCACTCCACAACTAGACACATACCTAAGAGAAATGAGTGCACGTCCAAAAGAATGTACAAAAATGTTCCTAGCAAATTTATTCACAATAGCCAAAAAACAGGAGAATGGAGAAACAGACTATGGTATACTCATACAGTGGAATACTACTCCACAATAAAAAAGAACAAACACTGAGTATGCAGCAAGGTAAATGAACTTCACAAGCATTGTATGGAGCAAAAGAAACAAGACACAAAGGAGCACATACTGGATGACTCCAGTTATATGAAGTTCAAGGACGGGCAAAAGTAATCCATGGGGGTAGAAGTCAGGAGAGTGGTTACCTCTGGACTGGGAGGATGGACTGGTAAGACACACGAGGGAACGGTCTCACATGATGGAAATGCTGAGTGTCTCCGTGTGCACACGTGCAAGAATTCATTATGCTTAGGATTTTTACATTTTACTGTATGTAACTTATACCTCACTTAAACAAACACAACTTGTATATGTATATGTGTACATATACACACACAACGTACACACTATATATACACATATATACTATATATGTATGCATTTTGCATATATACAATGTATATGAAGTCTGTATATAGTTTATAAATATATATTATATTTTACATACACATTACCATTTCCAAATCTAATTCAAGAAATTATTCTTTTGGCTACTTTTCTTTCATCTCCTGGCACAGTTGTGGGTTTTGTTTTGTTTTGTTTTATTAAAGATTGGCACCTGAGCTAACAACTGTTGCCAATCTTTTTTTTCTGCTTTTTCTCCCCAAATCCCCCCAGTCTATATAGCTGTATATTGTTTTTAGTTGTGGGTCCTTCTAGTTGTGGCATGTGGGATGCCGCTTCAGCATGGCCTGATGAGCAGTGCATTGTCCGCGCCCAGGGTCCGAACTGGTGAAACCCTGGGCTGCCCATGCAGAGCACGCAAACTTAACCACTCAGCCACGGGGCAGGCCCCTCCTGGCACAGTTTTGATTTTTGTTTTCCTCAAAATCAGTCTCCTTTTATTCTCTTTAAATTTTGATTTTTTAAATATGATTTTATTAATATGATTCCATTATTGGCCAAAATACATTTTAAGCTTTTCATCTTTTCTAAATAGCTGACTCCTCAGGGGTCGTATAGCTCTACTCTCAAACACCAGGGAACAAGCCCATTCTGCCCAGACGCACTACACACCTTCCTCCTTTCCAGATCTTGCTGCCTCCCTGGGATCCACCAAAAGCAAGAAAGGCCCTCTGCTCTCAGACTTCCGTGCCTTCCTTCACACATGCTGTTCCCTACACCTGGAAGAACCTTTCCTTCTTTATCTGTCTGACTTCTGTACATCCTTCAAAACCTAGCCCCCTTTCTTGGTATCCTCCCTTATCCTGTATCTGCTTTTCATGGCCTCTGTGACCACATTCTTCCTACTAAACTCTAATTGCCTGTTTTCACCTCCGTGCATTCCTCCAGCTCATGTCCAGGGACATATCTGCATGGGCTTTGCATCCCCTTCCTAGCACAGTGCCCAGCCAACAGTGGGGATGCAGTTTGTTAGGAGATGACCCCAAAATGGATGGATAAATCCTTAGGTTCAGTTGCAGCACAGCTGTTTTACAGGGTTTTCACAAATAAAAAATCTCCAACATTGCAAAAATTAATCTGGAGATTGAGGAAATGAAGTGTTCAAAAAATAAAAGTGCTGTGAAAGCAACTGTGTAAACGGGCAGCCTCTCTTTTCTATGGAAACTAATTGCCCCCAATGGGCCAACGGCAAATAACGAGCAATGAAGGATGCCAGAATTATTTATAAAGCCTTGGCTCCTGTGGCTTTGATAAATTTATCATGAAATGCCCTGCAGAACCTCAGCCCCAGTGGGAACCTATTGCTTCTGTGATCACAACTTGAGATGTGTTTAAGGTTCTGCCTCGGGCTGGGTTTCAGAAACATCAAACGCCTGAATTTTTTTTTTTTTTTTTTTTTTTGTGGCTAAGAGAAGTCGTAAAAGCTTTGGAAAACTAGAGAACTGACTATTTGGAAATATATCTTATCAGGGACTGCAAGTCTTTGAAACATTTCTTCCAAATCCCCACTCATTTTATCCTTCCTACAACTCCTGGGTAGAAAGACACAGGATGACATGCTTTTGTGAATTTAAATACAGACTTTCAACATAAAAATCAGGTGGACATTAGTGGTTCTTGAGGATAAACAGATAAAATCTCTGAGTAAAAACCTCATTTCCACCCAAGGTTCGTGATCCCAGAGATCTCTCCAACCCACATGCCCTCTGACACCTTGCCACCACCTCCAGCCCTCAGGGCTTTCCTTAAATGTACGAAGTATTTTTAGTAAATAAGTTGAGGAAGAGGTTGAAGGAGAAAAGTTCTACAGATTAGACAGAACCTTCCACGGACTTTGGAGTGAGGGACTTTGCAAACCTTAATAACACACGTAACATTCTCTCTGCCCTGTGCTCGCCTGAACGTGCACGTTAGTAAAAAAGGAAAGTGAGCTGGGTATGAGGAGAGAAGTCAGGCCTGTTCAACCTGAATATTTTGAGAAAAATAAAAGCAGTCAAATCCAAGAGCAGATATTAATTTGTGCCTGGCTTTGTCCCTGGGTGTGTGAAGAAGGACTCTGGAGAGATGGAGAGGTATCTTGATAGATGGAGAGCCATGCTGGGGAGGGAGCAGGGGAGTACAGGCTGTGACCATCTTCTGTCCACCCTCTGAAATAAGCAAGAAATGTAAAACTAGAAGAAGCTTGCTAGGAGCCAACCAGAGGTCAGAAATGCGGAACGATGTCTGCAACAAACATGCAGAGGAAACCAAATTGGAGAAGGGCACAGGTGGACCTGTAACCAACCTGCTCAGAAAGTACTGACCTCATGAGAAGAACATCGGGGAGATTCAGGGTGACATGAACCCCTCATTCCCCACCATTGGAAACAGAAGGGCTAGAAGCAGAACAAATTGAGAAGACAGGGACTCCTGGGTTCCCTTTGTTGGTTCTCAAACTTTAGGAGCATGACGTAGCTCTTTAAAATGCTGCTTCCCAGGTTCCATGCCAAAAGATGCTGATGCAGCAGATCTAGGAAGAGGCCCAGGAACCAGCATTTGTCAAGCACTGAGATGCCTCAACTACACTTTAAGAAACACTTCTTCAGCTAATACAATAGACCTGTCACCCACATGCCTGATTCAGTAATGCCTCACATCCTCCCCTCCATCACCACACACACACATGAAACAAAAAGAAAAATCCTTCACAAGACCTTCCTGAGCAGTGAAGATTTAGTTAAGATGTCACAAGGAATGTTCAGAAGGACGTTACATTGCAGGACACACAGCATTTCATCCCAAACTTCCCCTCTGGACATCTCCTCCCCGGTCTTTCCTCTTAGGCACCAGCCATGCCCAATCTCTCTCTCCTGAACCTTCCTCAACAGCTCTAAGTTTCTCCTGGTCCCCTCTTTCCCTCAGATGCTGCGATGTTTTGCCAAATTTAACCCACCTCAGCTCTACCAACTGTGAATACTCATACTGTGCAAACAAGATGCCCTGCAGCTACAAGGATCCACACTCCACCCTTTAAAAGGCAGGTTACAGGTAACAGCCTTTTTCCAGTAGCCATAGCAAGGATGAGGTTCTTCTCTGGATGGGGCATCAATGGGGAAGAAGCCAGGCAGAACTGACAGGCAGCCATGCCAGGAGGCCCAAAGACACAGTGATTACGTGGGTGCAAGAACGCCAGTGGACCATCAGGAAAATGCAAATCGAAACCACATTGAGGGCCGGCCCGGTGGCACAGCAGTTAAGTTCGCACGTTCCACTTCTCGAAGGCACGGAGTTCGCCAGTTTGGATCCCGGGAGCGGATATGGCACCGCTTGGCACACCATGCTGTGGTAGGCGTCTCACGTATAAAGTAGAGGAAGATGGGCACGTATGTTAGCTCAGGGCTAGGCTTCCTCAGCAAAAAGAGGAGGACTGGCAGTAGTTAGCTCAGGGCTAATCTTCCTCAAAAAAAAAAAAAAACCCATAATGAGATGCTGCTTCATACTCGCTAGGATGACTAGAATCAAAAAGTCAGATAGTAACAAGTGTTGACCAAAATGTAGAGAAATTGGACCCTTGTATTTGCTATCGACAAGAATGTAAAAAGGTACAACTACTTTGGAAAATAGTCTGGCAGTTCCTCAAAAAGCTAAACACAGAGTTATCGTATGACCCAGCAATTTCACTCCTGAGTATATATCCCGGAGAAAGAAACCGTATATCCACACAAAATCTTGTACATGAATGTTCATAGCAGCACAATTCAAAACAGCCAAAAAGTAGAAAACCCCAAATGTCCATCAAGTGGTGAATGGATAGACAAAATGTGGTATGTCCATATATACTGAATGGAATGCAACGAAATATTACTCAGCAACACAAAGGAAGGAAGTGCTGATACAGGCTACAGCATGGACCAAGCTTGAAAACAGCATGCTAAGTGAAAGAAGCAGTCACAAAAGGCCTCATGTTCTATGATTCCATTTATATGAAATGTCCAGAATAGACAAATCTGCAGAAGACGGAAAACATAGTTTTGTGACTGCCTAGGGCTGGGGGGATTTGGGGGGAAATGGGGAGTGATTTCTCATGGGCACAAGGTTTCTTTTTGGAATGAAGAAAATGTTTTAAATTGATTGTGGTGATATTTGAACAACTCTGTGACTATACTAAAAACCATTGAATTGTATATTTTAAATAAATGACTTATATCTGGATAAAGCTGTTATTTAACAAAAAGAGAGAGAGGCCAGTGGGCTACTCCACAGTCTTTGAGCCAAGCAGGCCTGTGTTGGACACCAGCTGCACCACTTATTGACCATGGGGCTTTGGGTAAGTTATTTAACCTCTCAAAGCCTCGATTTGCTTATCTGTAAAATAGGGACATAAATATGCACTATGTGGGCTTATTGTGACGGTTGAATAAGGCCATGTATATGAACAACTGCTTAATATGCTATTGGAACACAGAGCAGAGCCCACTCAATAAGCGGATGCTAATAGTAATATTAACAACGGTAATAAATGATGTGTCTCGCGGGGCCTCGGAAATTTTTCATTCATTCAGTGAATACATATCAAGGGCTACGGTGTATCTGACAATATTCAAGGCACAGGGGATACAGCAGTGAACAAGTCAGAATAAACTCTGCTTGTGTGGAGCTCATACTCTAGTGAGGGGAGAAATAATAGACAGACAGACAGACATGGCAATATTAGATAGGGACAGTTAGGCCTCCGGGCCTTCTCGGAGCAGCGCGCTTCCAGGTTTTGCCTATTGGCCTTTTAAAGGAGGTTTTCTTTTATCCTACAATCCTCAAGTGGGCAAAACTTCTGCTCGCTTTATTGCCAAGATGTTCTGAGCTCCATCTTGGGGCAGACACGGCATCTGCGGCATAAATGTTCTTTCCAAATTTGATCCTCATGACATGACTTAAAGCAGGCCATCTTCCCAAGCCGTACAAAGTCAAATTTCCCATCATTTTCCGTGAAGCCTATGCTTCCTAGCAAATGCAATTCCAACTAGTCATCAAGATTCATGCTGCTAATAGGACCTCATGTCTTTCTGATTCAGTTTGGATCTTTTGAAAATGCCTTGATTAAATTTGGCTCTTCCGAAAATGTCAGTGGCTTTGATTCAGGAAGTGTGAATTGTCAGCAAGTTTGCCAAGTGTAGGACGCCTCTCTGTCACACGTTCACTTTCTTCAGTGACTAAGGCCTGTGTCTCACACGAATGGGTACATTTTTAGCCTGACGGCTGAGGAAAAACACTTGTCAGAATTAAATTCCCATTTCCCTTTGTCTCACAGGCGCACTGTGCCGTGAAGGTAGCATCACGCCCAGGTTCCCTCAGTCTCCTGAACATGTTGGTGCGCAGACACCGTGCCCCGCTCATTCCAAGCTTGTTCCACAGCAGTGCTCGGTTAGGAGGACGTGAGGACCTTGCAGCAATATCTGCCAGGAGGTGTGCTTTGCTGCAATAAAGCACTTATCTGTTTTCAAAAGTCCCTGCAGCCTCCTGTGTCTTCTCGTCTCCATCCTGAGCACACAGCGGAGAGATGAGCTGGGATTCTCTCAAGCGATGCAGCTGGCATTGGCTGACAGAACAGACACAATGATGGTCCCCTCCGGGAAGCAGCACCAAGAGCTGATTGCTGTACTTTCTGCCAGATGACAGGGGAGGAAGGTGTGGATGGATCCGGTCCCCCCGTCCTTTAACAGCCTGATAACTGTAACAAGGACTGCCCCAGTGGCCACGGAAACAAAGAACAGGGTTCTTTTCTGCTTCTTTCCCAGCCCCAACAGCTACAACCCCCACAGGGAGGGGTTGGGAGAACCAGAGAGGCAAGACCTTGGCCTGGCTTTTAAAGGTCAAAAATCAACTTTGAGTTGTAAAAAACTGAAGGGCTCAGGGCTTGATATTTACAGATAATCTAGAAACTTTGCGGACCTGTGATAGGTCAGGGCCAGTTTTCCCTGCCCCACAGGAGAGGAAGTTCCCAGGACAGAGGAAGGCAGAGCCTCTGGGAAGTCACGCAGGCAGCAAGGGAGGTGGACACTGGGGGTTTCCCTGGAAACAGCCCTGCTCCTCCACTCACCCACCAGATGCTACCTGCAGGGGGATGTAGAATATGACAGAGACCTCAGACAGGTACGGGGGTCCCAGTGGAGAGGGTCCCAAGCCTAAAGTTGCCAGATAAAATACAATACTTGGGACATATTTATACTAACGAATCACTCACTGTTTGCCCAAAATTCAGATTTAACTAGGTGACTTGTATTTTTATTTGCTAAATCTGGCAGCCCTACTTGTACCTCCCTTTGTTGGGGGAACCTAAAATGCCTCCTCACTGTGACTATGATGAGGAAGACCAAGGCAAGGAAGAGCCGCCAGGCACAGGGGGCCTGGGACAGCTGCGGCAAAGAAGAAAAATTCTTGCTGTTCATCCGGAGCCCCAGAGCCAGCCTCTGGGTAAGATTTCAGAAGTCGAGTGAGGAGGACACAGCTGCCAACTGCAGGGAGCATCCTCCTCAGAAGGCATCAGTGTGGATCGATGGTGTCACCCAGACCAGACTTCACACACGCGCACACACACACACACACACACACCATGTGCCTCTGCACAAAAACAATAAAAGCCCACACTTATGGAGCATTTGATGTGTCCCAGGGGCTGTTCACATAACTTTAAGCTTAACACTTTCTAAATGCATTATGCTTTCCTTTGTCAGCTCCTCTAATCCTTGCAACAACCCCACGAGGTGGGTGCTCTGATCTCCATTTGCCTGGAGAGGGAACAGAGAGGAAAAAGTCAGGTGAGTATCTCTAGTCACCTGACTGGCAGGCGGCAGAATGCAGGTGTGAGGCCGGCTGTTTGGGTCCAGAACCCACGCTCTTAACCTCCATGCTCTACAACCCACATCATTTGGGGTTGGGTGCCACTGCAAGTTACAGAAAACCCCAACTAGTAGTGGCTGAAACGCACAGAACTTTATTTTATTGTGTTTAAAAAAAAAATTCCAGGAGTAGGCAGCCCAGGACTGGTGTGACAGCGCCAGAAAGCTCCTCCCAGACTTCCCTCTGCCATCGGTAGGTGACTTTCAAACTTGTGGTCCAAGAGGGCTGCTGGAACCTCAGTCATCACATCTGTGTTGTAAATAGCAGAAAGGAGGAAGGAGGAAAAAGAGTGGGCTCCCGTCCTTCCAAACTCTTCCAGGAAGTCACATATACCACCTCTTGGTCATGTGGACTCATCTTGCTGCAAGAGAAGCTGGCACAAGTAATCTCTTGGCTGGTTGGCAATATGTCCAGCTACAATTAGGAGTAAAGAGAGAAAACGACTGTTGAGAAGCAATAGCAGTCTCTGTTACACTACCTCTGAACCTTTAAAGTCCCTGGAACTATCGGCCTCTATAGGCCCTGCTGCTCAAATCTCCGCCTGGACTTGGCCAGCTCCATCACGGATGGAGCCAACAAAGCAGTTAGTACAGCATCCACGAAGAGCTGCCGAGGCTGGCGGCTGAGGTCTAGAAGGGTTCCCAGGGACTCTCCTCCATCCCCTCCACGCCCACTTTGAAGCAACCACTGTTCTGATTCCTATCACCATAGGTTAGGTTTGCATTTTCTAGAACATCATATGAACGGAATCACAGAGTGTGGATCTGTTGTGCCTAGGTTCTTCCACCCAGCATTACGTCTGTGAGAATCGTCCCTGTGGTGTGTTTATCGGTAGTTCGTTCCTTCTTGCTGCTGTGTGGGGCTCCATTATGTGAATGTACCACAATTTGTTTATCCCTTCACCTGTTGAGGGACACCTGATCTGTCTCCAGTTTTGGGTTATTATCAATAAACCTCTTATGAATATTCTTGCACAAGGCTTTTTGTGGTTATTGCTTTTATTGCTCTTGGTTAAACACCTAGGAGTAAAACTATAGGACAGATAGACCTGAGTTTTGAACAGGTAGACATTTAACCTTTTACGTAAGTGCCAAGCAATTTTCCAAGTGGTTGTAGCGCTTTACACTCCCCCAGGCAACGTATGAGTGTTCCAGCTGCTCCACATGGCGAGTTCCAGGGAGGAGCCCCAAGGCGGGCACGAGGTCCTCAACTGGACCTCAAGGCTTGGCAAGATCACCACGTGGAGCTCCAGCCTGGGAAGTGGTGACAGGGGTTCCTCTATAGGATAACCACAGCGAGACTTGGGCTGAGGAATTCCAGAGTCACAGGCCCTGCGAAGAGAGGGCAGCATGGATAAAGACATGCCTGAGATCACGGAGATGGTGAGCCATACGCAGAAGATGCTCAGGGGTCTCCTGCCATCCTTCACGTCAGCACTGGCCCACCCAGAATGCGAGGATACACCAGGACATATGAAGGGGGATTAGGAGATGCGTTTTAGACACTCAGATGGGCACCAAAAGAGAGTAATCTTTCCCGAAGAGAGCCAGCGATGCCTCTTTCAAAAAATCCCCACGTCCTCTCAGAAGTCAGGATGTGAGGACCCCTCTGATCCGGAGTAGAAGGAATTTGCAGAGGTGGGAGCCGTTTCTCTCAGGTGCAAAAGACATTAATGTCTTGTGAAAGACTCTCCTAAAAGAGTCTTAGGTCCACAGGTCATGAACTCTGTAAAACTGACAAGGATTTTGGGTGACCTGATCAAGAAGCATCTCTCTCTTTGTATTTGCTCTGATTTTACTGTCTTCCCACCACTTAGTCTCTGCCATGGGCTGTGGCCAGTGACAGTAACTTGGGAGGAGATTGTAACACGCATTCATGGTAGAGGTAGTTTGCCTAGTAGTTAGGTGAGAGGGGCTCTGAAGCTAGCCTAGCTGCGATCGAATCCTAGCTCTGCTGTGTGACATTGGACAAGCTACTGAACCTCTCTGTGCCTCAGTTTACCCAGCTGGAAAAGAGGATGATAATAACAAGTGCTTCACAGGCTTTTCTGAGGAGTAAACATGTTAATTTATGTAAAGATCTTAGAGCAGACTTGAAACATAAAAAGCTGTTGATAAATTATGATTCTGAAAGATTGGGGCTTTGCTTAAAAGCTGTTGCAGTGACACACCTAGTTCTGACTCTCAGGGCGGAAACTGAGGCACAAATCCAGCCCCTTGCCCAAGGCCTGGAGCCGCTAAGTGGCAGAGCAGTAATTCGCATTTTATCTGGGTGGCTCCAAAGCTGGGGTTCCATTCCTTACACCCCTTCTTTTTATTTACATCTCATAAACTGCCTGGGCTGAGTGGTGTTCTGAGGCCTGAGGAACATGGTACCACTGCCACCTGGTGGTAATGCTGCCACATGGCCCGTGGCTGGGGCTCTCACAGAAGACGACAGGACAGAGATGAAGAAGGTGTCCTCAGAACAGAGGAACACCCCAGGGCAGCCTGACCAAAGGAACATGATCAGTTCCCAAAGCTTTTCTGCAAACCTTGTCCCCAGAGGGCTCAGGATCTCGTGATTAGGATCTTTCCCTCTAGAAAAGGTACTTTGAGGTAAACACTCGCCAAGGTTTCCACGTGTTATCCATACATCAATGTGTTCATTGTTTACCAGGTTAGCCAGCTCTTGGGAAGGAGACAGAAGGGTCAAGGGGATGGGACACGGGACAGGTAAGTTTTGATGGGGAAGATGCAATTCAGAAAGGCTTGAAGCGTGGGCCTCACCCCAAGAGGTCAGATTTGGGTGGGGGCATCAAAGTGAAAGACCCCTTGATAATTCTGTCCCCATTTGGCTTTTCTTTGCTGACTCCCCAACTTGGGTGGAAGAATGTGGGTAAAAATCCTTGATGAGGGGTTCAAAGCCCTCTGTGCTCTGGATGCTGTGACGTGCCCAACTTCCACCCTCAAAACGTGAAATTGATGTGAGATACCAAACTCAGATTGATTGGGATGTCACAGAAAGGAAGTGTAGGGGGCAGCCCTAAACTGCATGCTATGGTGCCCTGGCCAGATCCCCTTTGCCAGGGTGGGTGCACCCATTCCCTGGGTGCTGTGTCAGCTGTTAACATTCCAAAGCTACCCCTTCTCTGGAAAATCACCTGCCACAGAGAGCCCACCTACTCACCCCCCAGCCAATAGGCACAGAGGTACAAAAGGCCAGAGTGGTTTTATACCGTCTTGGAAGAAAGAGCATACATCACATATGACAGGAATGTCCCTTTTACAATTGTCATGAGATTGCTTTGCCGGCACAGCAATTCACTGAACACACCAGGTCCATGGGCTCGAGGTGGGTAGTCACAAGGTGGTCACAAGGTGAACATAGCAAGTCAGCAATTAATCTTTAGTTTTGGGAGAGATGCTTATCCTTAAGGAAGTGTCAATGTGGGGAAAGTTACATCCTTATCTTTAAGGGCATTGTTCTTGTCTTCGGGACATAGTGAATAGTTAAAGCAGATATACAATGCGTGCTCAACAGCCACATCCTGACCTTTTGTAAAAACAAGTTCAGGCCAAGTCAGTTTTCCACCAAATGTCTTCCTCAGATCCTCCAACATAGCCTATTGCTTGTCATTTACTTATCAAACCCTTGCTTGAAGCCTGCCCTGATGACCCACTCTGCAGCTCCTGCTGTGTGCCTCCGTCAGACCCGGAGCCCCTTGAATACTGCTTTGCACTTTTTGGTTTACAATTACAGAAGTTCTTTGAGTTTATATGGGAAACTCTCTTGGCCAATAGAACTAAAAAATGTGTGCTTCAATGGAAAGCTATGCATTATTTAGAGCATACACGGTTCCGGGTATCCAATCCTGATTTCATGGGAGCTAATTAGCAACTCTGTAAATTGCAGATAACTGATAGCAGCATAAAATCATTCTTGCATAGAGACATGTACATAAATTCTGTGCAGGGGAGGGATGACCCTCGCCTCTATGGAAAAACCAGTTTTGCATCCATTTGTACACTCGTTTCAATATTCCTAATCTATCTATAAATGTATCTTTTCTTTGGATTCTCCTTTGATCTGGTTGTGAAAGTTTTGCCAGTTTTCTCATTAATGAGCTAAATAAAATCTTTATTGTGTGTTCGTTTTTACATCTGTATCAGAGTCATGCTTTTACCAGTTTTTGAAAATTATCCTTAAACGGAACATTGGGGTCTCTGCTTTTAATTCTTCTGATAATTGAGACTGTGAACCGGGTGCTATGTGATGGATTTTACTTCCGTTGTCTCATCTGTATCGGAGATGTCATCAGTTTCATTCACTACTATATCCCTCAGCCCCTAGAAGAGTCCCCGGCATGCAGCAAGTGCTCAAAAAATTAATTGTAACTAAGTGAATAAATCTTAACAATGCCGGGCAAAACTGTTGTTGTCATCCCCATTTTAAACATGAGGAAGCTGAGGCACGCGGCTGAGAGATAACAGAGTGACAACTTGAATGGTTTAGGTCCTCAGATGAAACTGAGACAGAAAAGAAATCCCATTAAATTTCCTTTTACAGAGGATGGAAATTGTTCCAAGAGGAACTCGCAACAGATTTCTCCTTATTTCTCATTGGCCCAAATTGTGTCACATGTCCTTTTGTGAACCAATCACCAATGAGGAAATGAGATAACACTTAGACCATCAGGGCCACGCCTGGAGTTGGTGATGGGGTCAAATCCATGGGGAGTGGGCTGAACAAAACACGTGGATTCACACCCAATAGTGTCCACATCAGCCACTCTTGCAGTCGCCTGTGCCCAGGTCCCACTGAGTTCACTAGCTTAGAATCGATTTTATTTTCATCTCATCAAATTAACTTTTTATTTTGTCATAATTTTTTATAAACATATCATTTACATCAATGAAATGCATGCATTTTAAATGTATAATTCAATGAGTTTTGATGCATGTATCCACCCATGCAACCACCACCAGTCAAGATATGGAACATTTCATCACCCCAGAAAGTGCCTCTGTGCAACTTTCCAGTCAATCCACACCCCCACCAAGAGGCAGTCACTGTTCCGATTTGTATCACTAAAGACCAGGTTTGCCTGTTCTAGAACTTCACACAAGTGAAATCATATAGTATGTACTTTTTAATGTCTGGATTCTTTTGCTTAATATAACTTTTCTGGGATTCGTCTATGTTTTTATCTGTGTCAGTAGTTTGTTCTTTTTTATCACTGGGCAGAAACCCATTCACACAATGGGAATATACCACAAATTGTTTATCCGTTTTTCACTTACAAATATTTGGATTGTTTCCAGGTTGGGGCTTATGAATAAAGATGCTAACAACATTCACATACAAGTCTTCTCAGAACCCATTTTTAAAGTATTTTCATGGCTGAAGGATCCCAGACCGTGGGTGAAATTAGTAATCTCAGCCCCATACACACAAGCAGCACTGGCCCACTGACCCATGAAAGACTCCGTTTCCACCCAGAGACCATTTCTGCCCAGGATCCCGGGCTGGCAGGCTGAGATTCCATCCCCGGTTAGGGATCTCAGACAAGACAGCTCCATCTCAGCTCTACACTGAGCTCCCTGACATACCCAGGGAGGGCCTCAGCTCCTTCCCCCCCGCCAAACCACCCCCCACCCCCGGCAGCAGGGATTACACCCTCCAGTGCCTGAGGTGTGTATCTAGTTCACATCCACCCACCTCCTGGGGGATCACACAGCTCCAAATCCACCTCACCACTGTGGCCATGGGCATGAGGACCTGGAGATTTCTTTCTTTCTTTCTTCTTTTCTTTAAGCTCAACTGAAAAACCTCAGTCTGCTCAGTCATTCATTCATTAAATATTTATTAAGCACTTACTATGTGCCAAGAATAGATGATAGAGCAGTAAACAAAAAACAAAATAAAAACATAATAAACAAAAACCCAGTCCCGGTGTTCAGGATGGACTGGAAAGCTACCCTCAGTGGCGTGCAAGGAGGTAGATAATGTCTAGCGAAGAACACAATTCTCAGCCTCCTTGTAATCGTTTTTGGGGTCACATGACTAGTTCTAACCAATGAAATGTAAACAGTAGTGACACGTAACATTCCTGGGCTGAGGCAATGAAAATCCCACACACGAATCTCCAGTCTCTCCCTTCCCTTGGCCACCGGCTACCAGTCCCAGGTGCAGCAACTACAAAAGGTGGTGCCTCGGTTAGCCTCAGACCCTGAGTGACTCTGTAGCAGTCTCCCACCCTCCCCCTCCGACCACCAATATGTAACAGACTTGTGTTGTGTTAAATCACTGAGCTTTGGGGGATTTTTGTTATCACAGCATAACCCAGTTGATCCTGACCAATGCAAAAACTCAGCACCAGAAAGAAGTGCTGCTGTAACAAAAACCTAAGAAATGGCTTAATGGTCAGACAGTAGTTGGCATGGAAACTGACACACAAGGCTGGAAAGACAACATTCTAAGTTATGTAGGGACAAAACATTTGGGAGAACTATACCTTGCAATAATTTGGGAGGTAGATCATGTGACTAATAAACTTGCAGCTCCAGGGGAAGGTTGGAAAACATGGTAGGAATTTCTGGTGATATTGACCTCATTAGTAAGATAATACAGGAAAGAGAAGCACTTAGGAAATCATTTGCCATCAGAAATAAAACTGACTAGAGAGAATTCATAAATTTGGGCTTTCACATTACTGAAAAAGCCAACTGCTTGGAGATCCTAATTACTGGAGGATGAAATTGAAAAAGTCTCTGAAAACTCAGACTTTTGGCAAAGATCAAACCAAGAGTAGAGCTTTCCCAAAGAACTCTGACAGTCTCAAAGTATCCCTCTTCAGAGTGAGAAGGGACAGGGGAAGAAAGCAGAGAAATATGGTGAATCTGAGAACTAGATCTTGGGAAGATCTGCACGTATGGTTACAGAGCCGTGGAATTGACTGCAGTCAAACAGACAATAAATCTACCAGGTTTTGAACTGCCAAAGAAATGATCCTGAGCTAAAAGAAACCTGTGATTCTTCAAGATTTAAACTGACACCCCCTCCCCTGCCAAATGCCTCAACTTTCCTTTGTGTAGCAGGAAGTGGGCTGAGAAATATATGCAGCCCCCAAAGAGAATATATTCCCAACTCCCACCTGAGATTAGCCAAGAATAATGGAGAAGAAAGAACCTCCTAATGAGCAGAACCAAGGCATGATCAAAGAGAATTCCTCACCCCTGCAGCTGGGACACTCACAATATCTACCCAGTGGAATTTCAGAATCGCTTTTGAGACACATTGGGAAATGATGGAAGAGCCTAGGCCGGAGATATAAATTTGGGAGTCACAGAAGCATGAGGCTGTAAGTCTGGAGAAGATTAACAAGAGTGAGTATAGATAGAGAAGAGAAGTGGTCCAAATACTGAGACCAGGGGCACGGTAAGGTTTAGAAGTCGGCAAGATGAGAAGGAACTAACAAAGGAGCCTGAGAAAGAGGATCCAAAGAGGTAGGTGGAAACCAAAAGAGCATAGAGGCTTAAAAACCAAATGAATTTAGTGTGCCAAAGAGTAACTTAGAGACATTTAGTCTGCACAGCTGAAAATGTATTCATATACGCGAGAGCGCAACCACATATAAATTGTCACTCTAAACAAAGGCAAAGACAGAATTTATAAAGCAAAACTCACTGAAAGAATGTGGAACGGAGCCTTGAATTTTGTCCTTGGATAGGATGGTTGGCTGCAGATGCTCAGGGAGGGCAGCGTGCCCTGGAGAAGGCTGACGGTCAGGGAAGGCAGTTTAGCGCCTTGTGGGCATGTGTAGAAGACATGCCTGCCTCTATCATGCTGGCCACTGTCTTTTGGCTGGTGTCTCCACCAAGGTAAGCACATAGTCTCTCCCTGTCCCTCATTACGACTTCCCAGTCTCTCATTGGCTCAACCAGAGCCCGCTGAGTAGCTGAGAAGACCACAAGAACCCCAGTTCCTTTTGGATGTGGTACCATCAGCTGGGGATAACAGCCATACACTAGTACCATTTAAGTGGCAGGAGATTAGACAGCAGAGTAAGGCAAGAAGGAGGATGTTTGCTATTACCATGGGAAAAAAGTAACATTCGCTTCAAGTTTAGTTTCCTTGTCAGCTTCTCCCTCACCAAGAGAGGACAAATCTCGCAGATCAGTTAGCCAACACAAGATAACCAAGTGTCCTTTTCTCTCAATTTATGGATTAACTACTTTACTTCCCCTTTAGTGATCACCTAGGAATTGTGAGCTGCATTGGCTATTGTACAAACTGCCTTTGGCTGGCTAGAGAATAGTCGAAGGAGGTTTCACTGTCAGGACTCCTTTCGCCAATGAATATATATAGTCTGTTGAGCCCCTGCAGCTTGAGTGATTCGTTTGTTGTTTGGGCTATAGTCAGGAATAAATGATGGATTTATGTTAGATTTAGAGAATCACATTAGTTTCTATAAACTTTTTCAATTTAAGAGACCTAATAGTCTAACTCACTGATCCTCTCTCGAGGGAGAGAAAGGTATACTAATTCATTTGCTCAGAGAAGTTTTCACATTGAAGAGAAAAGAGAGAGAGCAATGTTACGTATTTAAGATTAAGGCTTAAGATAAAGCTTAAGATGTGTGGGGAAGGGAGGGCAACCATGAAGTTCTAGACAAGCCAAATGCAATGAGCCTCCTTTTCTGCATTGCTTTTTCATCTGAGATTTGTACTTTTAAATACATATTTAGGCTTATTTAAACAGTTCTTATACAAAACAAGTAATCTTCCTTAGAAGTTGTGGTTTCCAGTCCTCTCCACCACCTGAAACCAATTTCAGTTCTTTAACTCTTTGTATACGTTATCTCCCTTTGACGGTAGGTGGCTGTAGGAATTAGGTATCCCAATGGTGCACACGAAGGAGAAATTCCTGTTTTAGAATCTCTAAAATTCTCTCCAGGAAAGAGAGGTGGCCCCAGATACCATAGGGCTATACTCACAACAGAGGAAGGGGGAGAATTCTTATTTACAGACAAAGAGACTGGAAGTCTCACTTTTGAAACATCAGTCAAAAGCAGCTATTGATACCTGTAAGCCAATTACCCTACTTGCCTCATTGGAGCTTCTGTAGATCTTCATACACAAACAGTGGCCCCACAGCCAGGGCCACATTCCAGGCCTTCAGGCTCCTAACTGAGAGATGAATGTCCCTTCAGTCCTGCCAGGCTCTCACCCAGGAGACACCTTTCAGCGCCCAGACCAGACGGTTTTAGACTCTCACCCTCCACGTACGAGTCCTGCCAGCCTTCTGCTGGCAGAAAATCATGACCTACAGGACCAAGATGTTTCCATTTCTAAAATTTGAAAGACAAAGACGTCTAACTATATTTAACAGACAAGCAAATGTCCATCAGATCTGAAAATGGTCTTGTGCTCTGAAAATAAGCACAACTTTTTGAGTCTCAGCCTAAACTCACCAGTAAGTTAAGCAGCACCACAAAGGAAAGGGAAGGAGACACCAAAGACCTCAAAGGTGCATTTGCTCTGATATTACTTGATCCAGGGCTGTTTTCCATTTCAGGATGTTTGCTTTGCACAAATTCTATTTGTTAGTGATGTGAGCTTATACAGCTGAATAGAAAGCAAATAATACAGAGGGCACTATCGACAGTTGGAAAATAAAGGATGAACTTGGCCCAAAGAAGAGTTTGGCCCTTTGCCTCTGGTTCCTGGAAGGTAACCTCTGAACTTTTGAAATGTCCTTCCCGACAAGAGTATCTTGTTTACCTAGAGGCAGATCATCTATGTTAACAATGTGATCTACGGCAGGAACCTTGAACTACATGGTCTCAGCTAGATCTCTGGAAGGGCCGGAGACGAAGGTCAGCACCCCACACAGTTAGCTATATCTATGTGACAAACCTCCAATAGAAACTCTGGACCCCAAGGCTCAGTGAGCTTCCCTGCTTGGCAATACTTTGTATATATTATCACACATTGTTGTTGGGAGAAGTAAGCGCTCTCCACATGATTCCACCTAGGAGAGGACAACTGCAGGTTTCATGCATGGTCTCTCCTGAATTTTGCCCTATGTGCCTGTTCCATTGCTGATTTTAGTGTGTATTCTTTCACTGTAACAAACCATATCCATGAGTATAATGGCTTTGCCTAGTTCTGCACGTCCCTCTTGTGATTTATTGAACCTGAGCATGGTCTTGGAGAACCCCAAGCTGCAACAGATAGAAAGATAAATAGTTTAAAATGTACAAGTGCATGAGTGACTTCTCAACATCGTGGTTGAGACCAGTTAACAGTCTGATTAAATCAAAGTTTTGTAACCCAACAATAGATGAATGCCCCTGATGCAGAAGATATTATGATCCTGAAGACAAAGAGTCAAAAAATACAACAACAAAACACTTTGCTGCCACTAATGGAGAGAATAGAATGGCCATGTGCAAAACAGAATCAAAATACAACCAGATGTGGCCAAGAGCCATATTCAGTATTCAACAGCCAAAGTATTTGATTGCCAGACTTACCAGAGAAAACTTACCAGAGAAGCTAAAGAAGGATGAGCCAGGACTCATTGACTAAAAGCGATCTAGAAGGGCAATTTTCCTTTAAGAAGAATAATGGAGTTGTCAGAGAAGGTGGTTTTAATTTTCTATGGATTTTTTTCTTTGGGATATTAGCTGTGGAATGTTCTTGGATCTGACCTCAGATCTCAGCCTTAGTCATGGACTTGATCCTTGGAACTGGATCTGTCCAGAACCTTTGAAGTGGACCTTGGTATTGGACCTGATTGTGGACATGGACCTTGGATCTGGACTTTGGACCAGGACCTAGATATAGTCCTAAATCTTGGAACTGAAACATGAAACTTGACTCTGGTCTTCAGACGTGGAACTGGACCTTTGTACTTGGAACTGAGCCTGAATGTTTTACCTTGGCCTGGGATCAGGATTTGGCAAGGGCCTTGGACCTGATGTTATATCCAGTCCTTGGACCTGCATCTGGACCCAGACGTGAGCCTTAGAATAGAACTCTGAAACTAGGACCTCTACCCTGGTTGTGGACTATGAATTTCACACCTGGACTTCAGATTGAAACTCTGAACCTGAATCTGGAGTCTAAGAGTAAAATTCAGACTTTGACCTGGAAATTAAGCTATAGCCTTGTACCTGGATCTAGACTTGACCTTACCTGACCTATGCCTGTATCTAGACCTGGAAACTGGATTTGGACCAGACCTAGGACCTGGATCTTGAAACTAGATCTAGACCCATACTTTGGATCTTGAAATGACATTATGAAACTAAGACCTAGACCTTTGCCCTGGGCTTTGAGTCTCAGACATGGACCTTGGATCATAGACCAAGGGTAAACTGTGGACCTTTGACCTAGAAATTGGACTATGACAGCAGACCTGGACCTTGAATATGGGTATAGATCTGACCTTGGAACTGGACCTAAAACTTCTAACCACCATGAAACTTGACTTGGAGCTTGGACCTAAACCGTGGACCTCAAGTTGTACTTGGATTTATCCAAGACCACAAATCTGGCTTTAAACATAGACCTTGGTATTAGACCTGGACTGAGGACTTGGTCCTTGAACCTGAGCCATGGATCTTGACCTGAGCCCTGGACATGGACTTGGATTTTATATATGGACCTTAGATCTTCACCTTAGACTGGTATTTGATCAAGTCTTTGGACCTGACCATGCACCTATACTTTGAAAACTGGAGCTTAAACCTGGATATGGATCTTTGACCTGGACCTTGGATCTTGCTTGAAACTTCACATAGGATTTGATCTCATGCATGGAACTTTGTTCTGGACTTGGACCATGAAACTCAATTTTGGACGTTGGCATAGACTTTGGCATTGGACCTAGACATTGCACCTAGATCTTAGACCTAGATTTCAGACTTGAATATGGATTTTGGACTTGGATCTTGGACCTTGCTTTGAACTCACATTAGACCTGAACTTAGGCCAGGAACTTGAGCTTGAACCTTGGATATGGACCTGGATCATTGAATAGGGTATTTCCTAGGTTTAGGACTTTGGAAATGGAATTTGGACCTTGGACCTAGACTTCAGATATGGACCTTTCTATTGCTTTGTACAACACACCATAATGAATGTGGTAAGCATTATCTAACCAAAAATCTAAAAAACATGCATTTCTTTCAATTACACTGATGAATCCAGCAGCATTCGTGAAAGTGGGATAACAATTTGGAATTCTGAAAAGTTCCATTGTGAGTTAGAGTGAGTGAAAGTTCATCTGAGCAATATTTATGAAAAGAGCACATTACAACACACTGTTAGAAAAAATACTTTCTTATTGCAAGTTAGAGCCAATTAAGATAAATCAAATCAGTGTTTAGGAAGACAAATAGTTTTCCAAAATGTGTAAACAAGCTCAGTCTCATACATTGTTCCCAAGAGTTCTCACTGCAAGTTAAATTCAAATAAGTGTACTTGCACAAAGAGAAAGAAAACAAGCTCAGAACCAAACCTTAGTTCCAACATCAAAGTCCAGGTCCAAGGTCAAAGTCAAAGGTCTAGGTCCATGTCTAATTTCTATGTCTAAAGTCTGGCCCAATGCCCAAGGTAAAGCAAGATCCAAGATCCAGCTGCAAGGTCTAGGTATAGTACAAGATCCAAAGGTTGAAGTCCAGGTCTGAGATTAGAGTTCCTGATCCTGGGCTTGAGGTCCAGGTCCAGTGCAGAAGTCCACACTGTAGGTCCCAGGGCCAAGGCCAGACACAGGGCCAAGGTATAAGACCAATGTCCAGTTCCAAGTCCAAGTTCCAGGTCTAAGGCAGGATCTAATGAACCAGACAAAGACTAGTCCAAAGATTAGGTCCAAGGTCCATGACAGAGATATAAGCCTGAGGTCAATATCTGAGGTTAGAGGTCCAGGTCCAAGGTCCATATTCAAGGTATAGGTTAACATCCAAATTCCAGCTCTACAATCATATCTACATAGTAAGGAAAGCACAGGGTTAATATTCAGGTCCAATATCCATGTCTAGATCAGAGGTCCAAGTTCCAGGTTTAATGTTGAGGAAGAGTTTGAGGTCAATGACATAGATTTAAGGTCAAAGTCTAAGTCTAAGTTCCATGTTCTGACCAAGAACCAGGCCTACATTCAGGTTCAAGGTCCCGAAAAAGCCCATATCCAAGGTCAAAGTCCAATTCCAGGTTTAAGGTCCAAGTCAAAGTCCAAGGTCCAGTTTATATTTCAAAATCTGAGGTCTGGGTCCAGGTCCAGGATACAAGACAGGTCCAGGGTCCAAGGTCAGGTTCTGATTCCTATCAGGGTCCAAGTCCAAGTCCAACATCCAGGTCAAGTTCCCAGGTTTAAAGTCCAGCGTGAATTCTAAGTCAAGGTCCAATATCCAGATCCATCCAGATCCATGGACAAGATTAAAATTCAAGATCTTGGTTTAAGGTCCAGGTCCAAGTTCAAGTTCTAAGTGTGAGGTCCAGGTCCAAGTCCAAGTGCTTACAGCCACATTCAGGACTATGTCCAGGTTCTGGTCAAGGTCTTGTTCTAGGGTCCAGGACTGGATTTAGGTCTAAGATCCAAGGTTGACTTTAAAGGCCCAAGTCTAGTTCCAGGTTGAAGGTCCAGATCCAAATGCAAGTCCAGTACAGTGATCTAAGATCTAGGTCCTGGTCTAAGGTCCAGATCCTGTCAAGATCCAAGCACCAAGTCATAGGTCCGTGTTCAAGTCTAATGTCCATGGTCAAGAATCTTGTCCAAGTTCAGGTCTGAGCTCCAACATCAGGGTCAAATGTCAAGGTCCAAGATTCAAGTCCAAAATTCAGGTCCATGACCAAGGACAAGATCCAAGATCAAGTCCTAGATTCTGAAAAAATACAAATCCAAGATTGAAATCTCATGTCTCATCTGAGCCCTAATCCATATCCAAGGTCCATGTCAAGATCTAAGATTCAGGATCCAGTTCAAAGTCTGAAGTCCAGGTACAAGGCTAAGATCCAAGGATCCAGATCTAGATCCTAGTCCAGGATCCAGGTTCAGGATCCTGGTTCAAGACCAAGATCTATGTATGAGGTCTAGGTCCATGGTTCAGGTACAAAATTCAGGTCCAGGTCTGAGTTACTGACCCAAGATCATGGTCCATTACAGAAGTCCAGAGTTCAGGTCCAATATCCACATCCATGTTCACAGTCCATGTCAAAGTTTAGAGGTCCAGGTCAAAGCTCCATTGTCCAGGTGCTGGTTCTCATCTAAGGTACAGGTCCTAGAACCAATTCTAAGGTACATTGTTTACATTTGAGGTTCAGGTCCAGGTTCAAGGCCTAGGTCCGAGGAACATGTCCAAGTCTGAGGTCCAGGAACAAAGTCATAATTCCATTACCACGTCCAGGAGCAAGGTCCAAAGTCTATATCCAAGGCTGATGTTCAAGTCAAAAGTTCTTGTCCAACATCCATATCCATCATCATGTCTAGGTTCAAGTCTGATATCCAGGTCTGAGGTCCAATTTCAACTATAGAGGTAAAGTCCAAGGACTGGTCCAAATTCCATACCCAGGCTCAAGGTACAAGGCCAAAGTCCATATCAGAGTTCATATCAGGGTTCAGATCAAAAGTCTGGGTCTAAGTTTTAGTTCCAAGTTTAGAGATGCTGATCCAAGACCCAAGCCCACAACAAAGGAAAGGTCTAAATCCAGGCCCAAAGTCCATAAGAACCAGGTTGATGCCCAAGGTACAGATCCAGTTCTGAGGTCCAGGTTCAAGATCCAGATACCAAAACCTGCTTAGAGTCATCTTAATTTGGACTTGTTTCCACAAATACTGGTTGGATTTGTTTTAACCTGTTTTAACTTATAACAGAAACTTTTGAGAACATTGTGTGGCTTGGGCCTAGTTTTCACAAATGCTGCATGGATTTATCTTGCTTGTTCTAACTCAAAATAAGAGGTTCCTTTTTAGAGTAATGTGTGACTCTGAGCTTGTTTTCACGTATACTGCTGAGATTCATCAGTGTAGTTGAGAGGAATGTGTGTTTTTCCACTTTTGCTCAAGTAATGCTTATGTCCCTCACATATTATTTTACTAAGCAATAAATTACTTTGGAGAAGGGTGTCTGAGACTGAGCTTCTTTGCGCTAATATTGTTTCATTTCAAAACAACCATGCAGTTTTCCATTTTCACCAATATGGAGTAGTCTCATTCTCCCTGGTCCTCCCTCTTACACCTAAAAATCCCTGGACATAAAACAGCAAACAAGCTTAAGAAAACTCTGAAAGGTGGAGAGAAGAGCACAGACTGCCCAGAGACCTCTGGACTTGAGAAACAACACTATGGTGAGCCCCCTGGATTTCCTCCTTGCCTCCCACTTATCATGGACGGGGTATTGCAGAAGCTCCCAACCCAGAACTATGAACAGACACAGAAATAAAAGCTCCAAGAAAAGCCTGTTCTCTGTAAGCAAAGGACTGAAAACAGAGTGGTCTAACAACAGACAACTTTGGCAATATTTGCCCTACTCTAGCTAAACACCAATGGAAAAACCATCCCGTACCCCTGGCAATTTGAGCAGAGCCGTGTGGTGTGGGTGGGGGGAATTGATCTTCCACCCACTTTCTCACTCCATAGAAGTAAGTAGCACACTCTTATTTTTCTGCCAGTAGGTTGGTGAGTCTAAGCAGGGAGCTAATATTCCATTCTCTGCCTGGCAGAAGCAGACAGTGCTCAGATTCCCCCCCAGAAAGTCCATCAGTGAGCTCAGCCTTCACCCCAGGCAGGCATCAATGAAACCCAACAAGGCGCTGGAAGTTGGGTCTAGTCATCTCTCCACTTTCCCTCCATCTCAGATGTCAATGAGGCCCGGTTGCAAGCTGAACTGCCACCCGCACCAAGCAGCAATGAGACTGGATGAGGCAGTGCAAAGCAGGGTTAGTCAGCACTCCTGCACCACCTTTCCAACTGCCATCAGGGTTCAGTGGGGCCTAAGCCTCCATACCCACTCAATGGCAATAAAGGAGTGTGGGTCAGCTCACTTCTTTCCCTCTCCCTGGTAGCAGTGAGGCCCAGTGGGGAGCTGAGCTTAAACCTTCACTCAGAGGCAACAGGACAGTGTGAGTTGATGCACTACTTTTGCTGAGAAAGTGTCAGTGGAGCTGAGGGGAAACTGAACTTCCACCCCATCTATCTGCAACAAGTCAGTGCCCCACTTCTGCCAGGATGGTGTTGTCCAGGCTCAGTAGAAAGCTCACCTAGCCCTTGTGCTACACCTCAACAGAGGGGCCGCAGCTTAGAAAAAGATTAAACAAGATCCAGAGTCTCATGGCACAATAACCAAAACACCCAGGATAAAACTGAAAATCAATCATCATACCAAGAAGGAAGAAAATCACAACAGGAAGGAGAAAACACGATATACGGATGCCAACATTGAGGAGAATCAGATATCGAAATTATCTGATGAACATTTTAAAGTAGCCATCATACAAAATGCTTCAACATGCAACTGTGAATTCTCTTGAAACAAAAGAAAATGCAAAAATCTCAGTAAAGGAATCAAAGTTATTTTTTTAAAGAGCCAAATGAGAATTTTAAAACTGAAAAATACAGTAAGTGGAAAAAATTGCTGGAGGGACTTAATAGTGGAGTGGGGATGAAAGAAAACAGAATCAGTGAAATTGAGGCCAGATCAATAGAATTCACTCAATCTTAACAAAAGAGAGAAGAGACCGGGGGCACAAAGTTACCTGTGGGACAATAACAAAAAACATAACATCATACTATTGGAGTCCCAGATGGAGAGAAGGGAGAGAGAAGGACTGAAAAAGTATTTGAATAAATAATGGCTGGAAATTTCCCAAATTTAGTAAAAGACATAAACCTACAGATTCAACATGCTCCAACTAGGATGAACCCAAATAAACCTATTCCAAGACACATCATAATTAAACTTCTGAAAGCTGAAGACAAAGAAAAAAATCTTAAAAGCAGCCAGAGAGAAATAATATTTACTTATGGAGGGCCACCAATTCAAATGGCAGCAGACTTCTCATTTGAAACTACAGAGACAATGTAGAAGTGGCACAACATTTCTCAAGTACCAAAAGAAAATTATACCTAGAGCGACCACTAAGAAAACTATACAAAGCAATGTACTCAAAAACGCTATCAATAAATCAAGATGGGATCCTAAAAAATGTTCATATAACCCATGAGAAGCTAAGAAAAGAAAAATAAAGGAATGAGAAATAGAGAAAACATATAATAAAATAGCAAATCACCAATTAATGTAAGTATACCAAGAAAAAGAAAGATATTGGCAGAGTAGATTGAAAGATGATACAACAGTATGTTATCTACAAGAACTCACTTCAAACACAAAGACACAGGTAGGTTGAAAGTATAAGGGAAGAAAAAGATATACAATGCAAACATTGATCCAAAAAACAAAATCAGGAGTGGCTACATTAATGTCAGATAAGGTAGACTTCAAGGCAAAGAAAATCATGAAAGATAAGGAGGGACATTACACAATGATAAAAGGATCCATCCACCAGGAATACGTAACAATCCTAAACGTATACACACCAAATGACAGAGCCTCAAAAGACATGAAGGAAAACCTGAGAGAGCTGAAAAGAGAAATGGAAAAATCCACAAAGTTAGGAACTTCAGCAGCCCACTCCCAGCAACTGATAGAACTACTAGACGGAAAATCAGTAAGGATATAAAAGAACTGAACAACGCAAACTGCCAACAGAATCTAATTGGCCTATATAGAACACTTCACCTAACAACAGCAGAATATACATTATTTGTAAGTACTCATGGTACATTTACCAAGACAGACTATACCTTGCACCATAGAACAAACCTCAACAAATTTAAAAGAATTAAAATCATAACAAATATGATCTCTGATCATAACGGAATCAAGCTAGAAATCAATAGCAGAAAGATAACAGGAAAATCTCCACTTAGAAAGTAAACAACACACTTCTAAATAATCCATGGGTCAAATAGAAAGTCTCAAGGGAAAGTTTTAAAATATATATATACAGAATTAAACTGAAAATGCAACATATCAAAATATGTAGGATTCAGCTAAAACAGAAATGGGAGGGAATTTATAATATTAAATGCTTATACTAGAAAAAGGAAAAAAGTCTTAAATCAATAATTTAAGCACTCCTCTGAAGAAATTAAAAAAAGAAGAGCAAAATAAACCCAAAGTAAGTAAAAGGAAAGAAATGATAAAGATAGCAGAAATAAATTGAAAAAAGAAAAATAGGAAAAAATCAATGAAGCAAAAAGCTGGTTGTTTGAAAAAAAATTTTTAAGATAAACTTCTAACAAGACTGACAAAGATAAAAAGAGAAGATACAAAACATCAGTATCAGAAACGAAATACTAAAAGCAATTTTATGCTCATAAATTCAAGTACTTAGAAGAAATGGACCAATTCCTTGAAAAACACAAACTACCAAAACTCAACCAAGGTGAAATGGATAATCCAAATAGTCCTATAATCATTAAAGAAATAGGCTTTGTAATTTGAAAGCTCCTGAATAAGAAATATCCAGGTGTAGGTGGTTTCATTGGAGAACTCTATCAACTTTTTTTAATTAACACAAATTTTACACGATCTTTTCCAGAATACAGAAGAGGAGGGAGTACTTCCCAATTCATTTTATGAAGTGGTACTATGCTGATATAAAAACCAAAGACATCGCAAGAAAAGAAAACTACAGACCAATATCTCTCATGAGAACGAAAGTCCTCAACAAAATATTAGCAAACTGAATTCAGCAATGTACAAAAATAATTATGCACCAAGACCAAGAGTGATTTATTCCAAGTATGAAAAGTTGGTTCAACATTCAAAAATCACTCAGTGTAATCCACCACATCAATCAGCTAAGAAAAAAATACGCTTATAATAACTGATACAGAAAAAAAGTTTAACAAAATCCCACACCCGTTCGTGATAAAACTCTCAGAAAACTAGGAATAAAGGAGAACTTCCTCAACTTGATAAGAACATCTACAAAAAGCCTGTAACTAACATCGTGCTTAATGGTAAGAGACTAATGCTTTCCCTCTAAGGTCAGGAGCAAGATAAGGATGTCTGCCCTCACCAATGCTATTTAATACAGTACTGGAATTTCTAGCCACTGCAATAAGGGAAGAAAAAGAAATAAAAGCCTATAGATTGGAAAGGAAAAAATAAAACTGTCCCTATTTGCAATGACATGATTGTCTATGTAGAAAATCCCAAGCAATCTACAAAAAAAGAAAAAATTCTTTGATCTAATAAGTGAGTTAAGAAGGATCACAGGACATCAGATCAATAAAGGCATATCTCATTTTACTATGCTTTGCTTTATTGTGCTTCACAAATATTGCATTTTTTGCAAGACCCTCTACCAGCAAAAAGATTGCAACTCACTGAAGGCACAGATGATAGCTAGCATTTTTTAGCAATAAAATATTTTTAATTAAGGTATGTACATTGTCTTCTTAGACATAATGCTATTACACACTTAATAGACTACAATATAGTGTAAACAGAACTTTTATATGCACTGGGAAACCAAAAAATTCATGTGACTCACTTTATTGCAATATTTACTTTATTGCGGTGGTATGGAACTGAACCCACAGTATCTCCAAAGTATGCCCATAAACAAAATCAATTGCATTTCTATATCCTAACAATGAACATGTAGAAACTAAAATTAAAAATACAATACCATTTATAATCATTCCAAAGAAAACATAATACGTATGTATAGCTCTAACAGAACATGTGCAGAATGTATCCTGAAAATTTTAAAGTGCTGATGAAAGAAATTAAAGAAGACTTAAATAAATGAAGAGACATACTATGTTCAGAAACAGGAAATTCAACATATAAAGATAGCTTTAATGTAATTCCTACCAAAATTCCCAGTAAGTGTTTTGTAGACAAGTTTATTCTAAAATTTATGTAGAAAGACACAGGACCTAGGATAGCTAAAATAATTTTGAAAAACAAGAATAATGTGGGAGGAATCACTCTACCCAAGGGCAAGGCTTACTGCAGTAATCAAGACAGCGTGGTATTAGAGACGGAAGAGAATAGAGAATCCAGAAATAGACCCACACACATATGCCCAACTGATTTTTAAGAAAGTTGCAAAAGCAACTGGAGAAAGGAACACGCAAACTATTTCAACAAATGATGCTGGAGCAATTGGACATCCACAGGCAAAAAAGTGACTACAATTAAAAGTGATAACACCAAATGCAGAGAAACGGGATCACCCATACTTTTGGCAGGAATGTAAAATGTACAGCCACACTGGCAAACAGCTTGGCAGTTTCTTATGACCCTAAACATGCAACTACCAAAAGACCCGGCAATTGCAATGTTGGGCGTTTATCCTAGAGAAATGAAATTTTATGTTCACAGAAAGACCTGTATGCAAATGTTCAGACAGCTTTAATCATAGCTGCCCCAAACTGAAAACAACCCTAATATCCTTTGATGAATGAATAAACAAACAAACCGTGGTGTAAACATGCCTTCAAATACTGCTCAATAACAAAAAGGAATGAACTTTTGTTATACTCAACTACTTGAATAGATCTCCAGGGAATTATTCCAAGTAGCGGGGGGAAGGAAATTCCAAAAGGTCACATACTGCTTGATTCCATTTATATAACGTTCTTGAAATGACAAAATTGTAGAAATGGAAAACGGATTCGTGGTTGCCAGGGACAGGGATCAGGAATGGGATAGGGAGAGGGAGAAACGTGGATGTAGCTATAAAAGGGCAACTGGAGAGATTGTTGTGGTGATGGAGCCGTTCTCTATCTTGACTGTATCAATGCCAATATCCTGACTGTGATATTGCACTAGAGTACTGCAAGATGTTACCTTTGAAGGAAACTGGGTAAAGGGTACACTGGATATCTCTGAATTATTTCTTACAACTGCCTGTGAATCCACATTATCTCAAAATAAAACATTCAATTAAAAATTATTTCAAATACCAAAAAAAAGCCGCTATGGAGTTTCATCTTAACTGGCTCTAACTCACGATGTTTTTAAAAAAAAAAAAAGCTCAGTTAACAATGTTTCTTAGCTTTTTTTGCCCAGATAAAGCTTACATTCATATCTGCATTTTAACAAACCATAAGCAGCCGCTTTTGAGAAGAATTTCTAAGACTGAGCTCGTCCACTTATACTGCTTGTTTCCTCAAATACACTTTGATTCATCTTACTTTGTCTGTGTCACAAGTAGGTGGAGTTAGGAAGAAAATGTGTTTCTGAGTGTCTATCTTCACATTTATATCTAGTAATTCTAAAAAGCAATCATAAATTACTTTCGAGTAGGACATCTGAGCCTGAACTGCTTCCTTCTAATATTGCTTCTTTCCACAAATGCTACCTTGTCTACAAAACTGTCCAAATACTGTCTTTTCGAGCATTTTCTTCCCCAACTCTGGGGTCCGGTTTAGGATCATCCCCTGCATTTGTTTAGCGGTCATGTCTATTTAGTCTCCTTTAGAGTCCTCACTCTTTGTTTTTTTAACATTGACATTTTTGAAGAGCATGAGTCTACCGTTTTGTAGAATGTTCTTCTGTTTGGATTTGGCTGATTGTTTCCTCATGGTTCAGGTAATGCATTTATTGGCAGGAGTACTACATAAATGATATGTTACCGAATAGCACATCAGGAGGCAAATGATGTCCATTTGTCTCATTACTGGTGATGTTAACTCTGATCACTTGGCTAAGGCATATCTGCCAGATTTTCCACTTCAGAGGTATCTCTTTTCTCGTTGTCATTGTGGTTTGTGTTTGTGTGTGTGTTTGATAATCATGTCTCTTGATATTTGGAATATCCATGTCGTCTGTAGAAAGGCAAATATCTTCATATTTTTGCCTGTTAAAATGTCAATTCCAAAAGGTGAACCTTGGTGTGGACACTTTCTAGTTCTGGAAGCTGACATCCCCACTATTTTGCATGGTCGTCCTTTGAGCACCAGGAAGCTGTTTTCGCACAGGGTTGAACACTGCGGAGGGTAAGTGCTGGAAGGACCAGCATCTCCAGTGCTGAAATCCATTTCATCCACCATGGTGGGATGAGGAGATGGGTGCTTTTCCGAGGGAATTTCCAGCAGAAAAAACACATCTTTCACCTGGGCACTCACTCCAGCCCCCGCAGCTGCAGCAGAGGGGGTGACAACTCAGGTGTTCCTGCGTATGCTATTTTTAATGGTCAAACAATCGATATAAAGTTTTTGTTTTGATGCACATGGACATATGTTGCTTTTGCTTTTTAGAAATAACTTTATATTTGAGATTAATTTGTGAGTGAAAATATTTCATAGGTCAACCAATAAAATATAATCAGTCTGTTGGTTAATATATAAATGATTTTTAAATAAGTCATCATTTAAAGCATCCCTTTTCACTCTCAAAAGTGTCCCAGTTTACTTAAATGTAAGACCTAAAATCACACAAGTCTTAGAAGAAAACATAGGAGAAAAGCTGCACAACATTGTATTAGGCAAAGATTTCTTGGATATGACACCAAAGGCATAGGCAACAAAAAGAAAAAACAGATTAGACTTCACAAAAATTTTTAAATTTTATACATCAAAAGACACTATCCACAGAGTAAAAAGGTAACCCACAGAATGGGAGAAAATATTTGCAAATCATATATCTGATAAGGGATTAATATCCAGAATATATAGAGAACTCATAAAACTCAACCAAAAAAAAACCAATTCAAAAATGGACAAAGGATTTGAATAGATATTTTTCCACAGAAGATATACAAATGGCCAATAAACACATGAAAATATACTCAACATCGCTGATCATTAGGGAAATGCAAATCAAAATCACAATGAGATACCACCTCACACCGGTCAGTCAGAATGGCCACTATCAAAAAAACAGAAATAGCAAATGTTGGCAAGGATGTGGAGAAATTGGAACCCTTGTACACTGTTGGTGGAATGTAAAATGGGACAGCCACTATGGAAAACAGTATGGAGGTTGCTTAAAAAATTAAAAATAGAATTGCCATAGGATTCAGCAATTCCACTTCTGGGTATATATCCAAAAGAATTGACAGCAAGGCCTTGAAGAAATATTTGTACACCCATGTTCATAGCAGGGTTATTCATAATTGCTAAAACGTGGGAGCAACCCAAGTGTCCATCAGTAGATGACTGGGTAAGCAATATGTGGTATAGCCATACAAAGGAATATTATTCAGCCTTAAAAAGGAAGGAAATTCTGACATATGCTACAACATGGATGAACCTTGAGGATATTATGTTAAGTGCAATAAGCCAGTTATAAAAAATAAAAATACTGTATAGATATCACTTATATGAGTCACTTAGAGTAGCCAAAATCATAGAGACAGAAAGTAGAATAGTAGTTGCCAGGGGCAAAGGGGGCAGGGGTAATAGGGGAAGATTATTGTTTAATGGGTACAGAGTTTCAGTTTTGCAAGACAAAAAGAGTTATGGAGACGGATGAGTGATGATGATTGTACAATATTATGAATGCATTTACTACCACTGAACTGTACACTTACAAATGGTTAAGATGATAGATTTTATTTATCTGTATTTTATCACAATAAAAAAATGTTTTCAATTGTCCCAGTTTGGAAACTTTAGCCGACATGCCTGAGAATTCAATGCAAAATCAGACTTGAGATAACTGAGTTCAAACATTCAGGTGGAGATGGTAGGGATGGCTCCAGAGTAGCCTTCAGCACTGACTTCAGTCACCCTCCACACATCGGCCCTTCCTCCATACACTCAACATTAGAGCACTGAGCCCCAAACGAGCTACGCCCGGTTGATGAGCAAGGGGTTACCAGATATGCCTCAAACTGCCATAGGTCAAAGACTCAAGCCAACAAATAGCTGGAGGGATTTGGGTTCTTCTGAGCAGATCCATCACTGTCCTACTTCTCTCCTTCCCCCTCCCCTTTTCTCCTTCCCCCTCCCCTTTTCTCCTTCCCTTAAATGCCTTCATTTCACAAGCGAAGACGCTGAGGTGCAGAAGAGGCAGAGGCTGAACCAATGGCATTGCCGAGATATACCAGAGAGCCAGGACTCAACGTATCCTTCCAGTTTCAGGAGAGTCCCTGCATTGGGATAGGAGGCAGGAATCTCAGCTCAGGATTCGCCTGCCCTGGCTTTTGCCAGGCTGCTCACTCCCACTGAAGGAGAGCCATTGTGGCCACCAGGAATGCAGTCAACGCAGCACCATACCCGGCCCCCAGGGAGGGCTATGGCCTCTTGCAGCCTGCAGTGCACCACTCTGTGCTCTCAAACACTGGAAACCCTCCTTTTTAAGGACATCAGCTCCTTCTGTCACTTCACCTGCAGTTGGAGCCATAAATCGTTCCGTGACATGCTGAGTAGTGGTAATTTCATTGTTCTTTATATTTTTTTAATTCATGCTCACTAGTTATCTGACTCAGCCTCTAAGATGGGTGAGAAGTTTTATATTGGTCAGTGTCGGGTCAGATTCCCCAGAAGCAGAGCCTGAGCCAGGGTTTATGGAGGGAGGGACTCAGGAGAAGGGGGACGGGGAAGGAGCATGGAGCAGGGGAGGAGCTGAGCAAGGATGGTTTGGGAACTGGAAGCTCAGCCTGACCCCTTGCGAGCTCTGGAGCAAGAATTGCACCAGAGTCACTCCCACTGTGAGGCAAGAAGCCAGACCTCTTTTTGACCCCACTAGAGGTTGGTCTTGGGACCTGAAGAGTCCCTGGGGATGGGAGGTATAACCCCCTGAGTGAGGTGGCTCCCATTGGAGGAAGGCAATTCTCCACAGAAGGGGGAAACTGTGAGCCATCATTTACAGCACCTGGGATCGGTGTTCCACCTGGTTAAGGGGAGCTGGGTGGGTACCACGTCATGCACTGCAGTTCATCCAAGGTCTCTGCCCCTTGGATCACCAAATCCCTGAGACCTCCAAGTCACATGGATGCAGGAAAAGTTTAACCCTGAGGGTGTTCACTTCTGGTCTTCACATATGCCCACTGGCCTCACCGCCCAGGGCCAACCCATCACCTCAACCTCTTCTCAGACCCCAGGAATTCATCACTTTCCTGGGGTCTGGTCGCCAACACTTACCAAGACCCTCAAAGCAAAGTCTCTACCCTCTCTGTTTCTAGACAATTCAGTTTCCTCCTGTTTCCACAGAGGGCCTGTTAGAGGAGTCTGAAAGGCAGCTCAGCCCACCCTTCCCAGGCAGCCCTCCCCTACAGATTACAAAGGGGCTGCTGACTCCTCCCTGGCAGTAAGGAGCACTCAGACCTTGGAACGAGGCTCCTGGGAGGGTGGGTTTGCTTCTCATCCCTTCCGGATGGCTCTTTGACAGCAAAAAACAACAACTTATCCTGTGACACACCTAAATCACCTATGCTGCTTCCAGCCGGTTCCCTCTGGCTCCAAGGAGAAGCAGTTATGCAACTTTAGGCGTTGTGTGGCTATGTGGATGCCAGCACACCCACCCTTCCAGGTGGAATGTGTGCCCTTTGTCCAGTGCAGATACTCCAGGCCTCAGCCCATAGCTTGAGAGGAGGACAGGCCTGGTTACTGTCCAACATGTCACCGTGCTGTCTTACCACATGCTGAGGGGCCTGGCCACCTCCAT
The DNA here is from genome assembly GCF_021613505.1 of Equus quagga. Taxonomy (NCBI): domain Eukaryota; kingdom Metazoa; phylum Chordata; class Mammalia; order Perissodactyla; family Equidae; genus Equus; species Equus quagga. Next base: position 142,637,565 of record NC_060267.1, on the reverse strand, counting down.
AGAGAGTGTTTAGTCATCCTCCAAGGCAGTAAGATTCTGGGGGGCTCTAAACCCATCTATAGTTAAGCAATAGCTCTCCATTAATCAGAACATTCGATTACTAAGAACTTCAGCAGCCAGCAGAGAAAGGCTTCCTGTGGGAGTCAGGGGCTGGTGGGTGTGTCCTAGGCCTCTATGTCTCTGCAGAGACCATCAGAAGCGGGAAAAGAACCCCAAGTTCTAGCCCAGCCCCATTCCGTGTACTGTGTAGCTTGGGGATCTTCTGTGTCCTCACTGGGTTTCAGCTTCCTCAGAGGTGAGCAGACAATCTCTTGGGCTGTCCATTTGGTGACTGCCTCTTGGCTCTAACAGATCTGTCATCTGTTGGCTCCCTGAGCATTCCCTGCTCTGTCCTCTGCCATCACAGAATGGTGGCCAGGAAGCTAAACCCTCCTCCCAACTGGCAGGTGGCTTCCTGGTGCCTGAAGCCCCCAGCCCTCCCCCAAGCAGAGATACCTTACAACTTCCAGAAGGTAACTGTGCTCCTCGGTTCTCTCAGCCACATCTCACTTCCCCAGGATAGTGCAAAAAGGCAACGTACACATAGAGGGTGTAAGGACCATGACATCACAGAGCAGGAGTGAGGGCAGGGGCTGTGGGGACACTCAGCCCTGATTCACTATGTGGCCTCCCCCAGAACGCTTCTCCTCCCTGGAGTCAATTTCCTCATCAATATAATGGACACATACAAGCACACACAGAGCTCAGGGCCTGGCCCAGTCTCCCCTTAACACCTATTCAGTTCTGCTCTCTGCCCCAGCAGATCACTGCTCTGCCCACACTCTCCTCATTCTCATGCCACAGAGAAAACGGAATTTCTGGAATTCTGAAAACGGAATAACGTCTTAAGGGGTGACGAGCAAGCCCAGAAACAGCCTCACCTAGGAAGGCCTGGTCCAGCTGGAATCGTGTACTCCTTTATCTGAGCCAAAAAGAGGAATGGGATTGAGGGACCCCTAAATAGCCTGCAATTCCCCTAGATAAGCAGAGAGATTTTGCTGAGTATGAAAAATAAACCCTGCTGTCAGCCGTCACCTCCAGCCCCCAGTGCAGTTAGCAGTCACCTTATTTCATGGAGAGAACCCGGAGTCTCAATAGCTTTAGACTCACAACTGTTTCTGAAAAGATCTAGGCTATTTCTGAAAACGTTGACTGGTTCTCATTCATCGACCTAAAAAAAGCCCAGCCCTTTTCTGGCATGTCCTTAGAGCTCTATTCTCACGCCTAGCCTGAAACCACGCCCCAACCCTGACCCAGACTCAGCCCTGACCTTGTGGAGGCCCAAAAGAAATCTGAACCCATCAAGACAGAAGTGTTTGCACAAATAACGTGTGGTTATGATATTACATGTAACAATGGAACAAGTATCATATTAAACATGTGAGCCGAGAATTATGGGTGATGAAGGAGAACTTCTTGGAAGGAAAACTCGATGGGCTGGACTGTCTTAGTCATTTTGGTACCCCCAGAACCCAGCCCCAAGGCTCAGGAAACATTGAGAGGGAGGGAGCAATTTGGACCTTGAAATACAGAAAGAGAGCCTTCCAGACAGAAGGAGCAGCATGAGCAGAGATAGGCATCTGTGGAGGATAGGTGGTCCCCAGGATCCCCACCTCCTGGTGTTGACATCTTGTGTGATCCCCTCCCCTTGAGTGTGGGTGGGATCTGTGACTTGTCTCTAACCAGGAGAACACAGGAAGAGAGATGGGAGTGTGTGGTTATGTAATCTAAGATTGTAGTGCCCATCATGCTATTGTCCCTCTCCCTTCCTGGCTTTGAAGGAGCAAGCAGCCATGATGGGGAACCCCACACAGCAAGGAAGCCAGGCAGCATCTTAGGAATTGAGGAGAGCCTTTAGCTAGCAGCCTGCAAGGGCTTCCAGCAGCAAGCACAAAAATGAGGCTCTTAGTCCTACAGCCACAAGGAACTTAACTCTGTCAACGACTACGTGAGCTTGGAAGTAAATCCTTACCCACTTGAGGCTCAGATAAGACCACAGCCTTGGCCAACACCTTGATGCAGGTTTTTTGAGACCCTGAAGTGATACCAACCCTGATATCAGTTTCCCCACATTAAACCCAGCATATATAGGGTTAAAACCAAAACACGCATTCCCTGCTTACTCTCTGGCTTCCTGGCTCCAAAATCCACTATCCTCCATGGAGACAGACACCGTCAAGGACAAGCACCTGGACTATCTCCTCCCGCAAAGAGATAGAGGCTGGTGGGAAAGCTGCTGACCAGCAAGGTCACGGGCTGCCTCCTCTCTGCAAGTGTCTCAAGGCCAAAGACAGGCTGGTGGGAAAGCTCCGACCAGCAAGGCCGTATGCTCCCCCTCCCCTACCTAAAACCCCAAATAAAAACCCTTCCTTTTAGCTTTTTGGGGATTTTGGGATTTCAGTGTTAGCTGCCCTCTCTCCTTGCTCAGTGCTGTGCAAAAATAAAATTCCTACTTTCTTCCACCACCCCCGGTGTCAGAGATTGGCTTGCTGCACAATGGGTGGGTGAACTCACTTCAGGTTCGGTAACAGAAGTACAGCTCCTAGCTGAACTGTGCTCAGACTCCTGACCCACAGAAACTGTGAGATAACAAACGATCATTGTTTTAAGCTGCTAAGTTTGTAGTCATTTGTTACACAACAATAGATAACTAACAGAGGGCTGTACTGGGAAGTCTTGACAGGACTTTCGGTCATTGGGATGGTTGAGGGCAGCTGTCAGTGACAAAATATTGCACAACAGTGGGAGTGGGGGGTCGTGTGAAGCAGATGATACTGGCTACTGTTTACTGAGTACAAACTATAAGCACTATGCTAAAGGCTTACATGTGCTAACTCAATCCCCACAAACTCTAGGATGTGGAGACTAGTGTTACTTCCATTTCACAGATGAGGAAATTGAGGTTCAGAGAAGTTAAGCACCTTGCCCTAAGTCACACAGATGATAAGTGGTAGAGCTGGGACTCAAGCCAAGAAGCCTAACAGCATTGCCCCCATTTTAAAGTGCTTTGCCATGCCCCCTCAAGAGCAAGGGAGCTGGCATGTCAGTCTGAGGAACTGTGTTCTTCAGGCAGTGGGAGCCCTGGATGGTGGGGGACAGGGGAGTGGCACAATTCATTGTGTGTTTTGGAAAGCCGTCACCAACAGAGCAGTAGGGAGGGTGGGGAGCCAGGCTGTGGGGAGATGTAGGGGCTGGGGGAGTTTGTGGAGGATGGGGGAGTCAGGCACCCTGGGAATGGGCTAGGGAGTGAAGGACCAAGGGGTAGAGCAGAGATGCTGGTAAAAAGCCACCTAGGCCAGCAAGCATCTCTGTGGTCAGGGCTGGATGGAAGTGATCCAATCCAGCCCCAGAGCCTTCCTACCTCCCCACTCATGCTCTGCAGTCCTGTAGGCTGTTCTGCCTCCTGCCGTGGTACACTGGGGCTGAGAGAGGCCAAGGCTCCAGTTCACAGCCCCCAGCCAGTCCCTCAGCACGGTCTTCCTTCCTCTTGCAAAGTTTCCTGGGAAGTGCACTTGAGGGTGAGTGTTACTGCCCAGCACACAGAGGCGAGGCAGGAATAGCCAAAGCCACTGGGGCACAGACTCCCCATCCCATGAGACTCAGGTTTGCCCTGGGTCCCATTGAGCCATCCCTGCAGCTTCCACAACCCCCACCAGAAATGAGACAAAACCGGGCATTGACAGGGATGAGCCAGACTTATGGTGAACACTGCAATTAGTTTTTTAATCTGGTGGTTTACAAACCTCTAAGACATCTGGGCAGCTGAGCCTCAAAGCAGCTGACCCCACACTAGCTAATGAGGGCAGTGGCTTCCAGCTGGAATGCCTGGCAGCTGGCACTTCTGAGTAGAGCTGCCCCAAAGCCAAGATGAGCACTGGTGGCTGGACCAACTCTCAGGGTGGCCTCCATAGGAGGAAATGCCCGAGGGCTCAGTGTTGTGCAGTTGGGACCCAGCCTGCCTGCCTGCTTAAGTCTCTCTCTTGTGCCTGGCGGTACCTACCTCCTCACAGTCCTGCTTTACCTGACTCTCCAGCCACAGCCCCACAGAAGGTTTCTGTCTCTCCTTCTGGGGACACTCTTGCTGTCCTCCACCAGCCTGCAAATCCCACTTGACTTTCACAGGCCAGCATCTCCGTGACACTTTCCTGAATCCCATCAGAGATGCTTTCTCTTTCTCTAAGGCTCCCCAGGACTCTCCCCAGCGGCCCTGACAATGTTTTGTCTCACATGCTGGTCCTATCTGCATATTCCCTTTCCTCCTGGACTGAGCTGCCCACTGCTGGGGCTGAGTCTGGTTCAGCTTTGCCCTCCCCTGGAAGCCATGGGGCTCCTGATGGCTTGATGTTGCAGCTCCCCTCTTGTCCCAGGGTCTAGATGCACACATGATGGCATTTCCCTTGACCTCATTGGCTCAACAGCAACCAGCCCAGGCAGGGAAAGAATCTCCAATTGAGGCCATGTGGCCTGAGAAAGCAACAGATCTTGATTAAGGCTCCCCATGGAACAGGGCATCTTAGCCCTGGGTCAACTGACTCCCAAAGAACACAGGAATAGAGGCTTGATGTATTGGGGTGGGAGAAAATGACAGCTTTATTCCCATTAACTTTTAACTGAAGTTTGACATTTTCTTCTATTATGTAAGTAAGCGTCAAAACATAGTGGTATCAGCAGGAGCTGGGACTTTGTCACCGATAGAAATCCCAGATATTTTCATCTCACATTCGAATCGCTGGAGATGTCTCAAAATGTCATCCACTCTCATCGCTGCTTTTAAATCACCATAGTTATTCAGCCTGCCAGTAGATCTTGTTATTTGATATACAAATTAAGGAAGACGTATCATTATGACACAAATTTGTTTTTAATATTTTGATGGCTGTATTTCAATTGATCGCCTTTGTAATCCTTTGTTTTATTTTTTAAGGATACAAAAACATCATCCTAACCAGAGTCCACAAGTTTCACCAGAAGGTCCATGACAGCGAAAAGGTTCAAATACCTGCTTTGGAGAGACCCTCAGGGGAGAGGAAACCGGTGGCCTCCAGTCCGGAGGAATCCTCACTTAACCCTTGGAGAAGTGGGCCCGCAAGTCTTAGAAATGAGTGTTCTGGGGCAGAGGCTGGGCAGCCAGACTAGCAAAGGGCTTTATTCATCTCTTCTTCCTTCTACTTATTTTAACTTGTATGTATGGCTTCAACTTCTGGACATTTCCATTGTGCCCAGCGTGGAGCATAGCCAAAGGGGGTTCCTGTCAGGATAGAGTGGAAACTGACACACTGAGGGGCACCAGTCTGTAGCCCCTGGATTGGGGTTTTACGTGGTGGCCAGGAGCCCACAGGGCAGCCCTCAGTTTCCTAGACAGGGGTCTGGGAGTGATAGAGGCCAAGTTCCAGGGGCTTCCTGGTGATGGCCTGTGTTGGCTGTCACTCAGGGCTGGTGAGACAGGGCCGAGAAGTGAGCTCCAAGGCAGGAACTAGAGTGAGCCCACAGCACCTGCCCTGGGTAGTCAGTGACTGATAGGAGGCCTTCAAATTTCACAGCCTGGACCCCTGTCCTTAGGCACTTTGGGTAGGGGGTAGGCAAAATTGGCAAGCTGTCTATGTCAGAGGTGCCAGAGTGGTTCCCAAATCTGTCCTCAACTTCTTCTACAGCATAGCAGCTGCTTTGGGGGTCTCTTCTCTGATTACAGCCACAGCTGTGGTGGACAGTTCCATGAAGGCTCTCAGCATCCCACTTCAAGGGCACATGGATCTGTCCCTTGGCCTGTCTCAAGGTTATCTCTAAAACCACAGAGCAGGGGGTGGGGTTGGGGTCGAGGGGTACAGTCAAGAAGTGCAGGGAAGTTCATTTCCTAGGGTGGGACCCATAGATAAGTGCCCTAGCTTCCCACCCCCAGGATGGACCACTCTGGGAGGCTTCTGAGGTGCTTGCTGAGTTGAGTTCCCATCTCCTAAAGCAGAGACCTCGATAGCAAGCTTCTTGCCCCCTTCCTCCAGCCCCATAGGATCACCTCGCAAATAAACTATCTGCACCCGAGTTCCTGCCTGTGATATTGTGATTTACAATAAGAAATACATATTTGGTCTTCATGCCCAGTTCCTGGCACAGAGCTCCTAAAACCCTTGTAATTTCCTAGGTGATAAGAACACTAGGAGCATCTTTTGTTCTAATATTTGGTCTTTGACTCCAGTTTCTAACACAGGGTACTAAATCCCTTGGAATTCTTGGGTGATTGGAGTGTCTTTTTTCCTAATGAGGCAACTCTGTCTGGGCTCCTGAATGGCTCCTAGATGGGGACTAGTCACCAGAAAGACCAAGCCACGATTAGAAGCTTGGAATTTTCACCTCCATCCCCTTTCTCTTGAGAAGGGAAAAGGGCTGAAAATGGAGCTAACGATCTATCATGCCCATGTGATGAAGCCTCCATAAAAATCCCAAAAGTATGGGGTTCAGACAGCTTCCAGGCTGGTGAACACGTTCTTGTACTGGGAGGGTGACGCACACCAACTCCACAGGGACAGAAGCTCCTGCACTCGGGACCCTCCCAGACCTCACTCTACATATCTCTTCATCTGGCTGTTCATCTGTATCCACTATCATGTCCTTTAATAAACTGGTAAGTGTAAGTGAGTGTTTCCCTGAGTTCTGTGAGCTGCTCTAGCAAATCAATTGAACGCAAGTTGGGGGGTACGGGAACCTCAGATTTATAGCAGGTCAGTCAGAAGCTCAGGTGACAACATGGACTTGGCAATTGATATCTGAAGTGAGGTGGGAGCAGTCTCATGGAACAGAGCCCTTAACTAAGGGAGCTGATGCTCTCATCAGGTAAACAGTGTCAGAATTGAGTTAAATTGAATTAAATTGTAGGACTTCCATCTGGTGTCACAGAATTGCTTGGTGGGGGAAAACCCCCCACACATTTAGTGACCAGAAGTGTTAGAAGTGAAGTGTTCTGGGAGAGTAGTAAAAGAGACACACAGGAGGTGAAGAATTGAGTTTTTCCCTGCTCAGGTGGGAAAGACTGGGTTTTCCTATTCACTGTCCCACGTCCTGCTTTCAGGGAGATCCAAACTAAGACATATAGTCATAGAATGTTTAAGCTGAGTACATGATTGCCCCTGAGAAAGGATACATTTCCAAGCTGTGTTTTAGCTCTGTGTGGCCATGTAACTACGTTTGGGCAAGTGGGATATGAAAAAACGTGACTTTGCAACTTCCAGGTCACTTTGTGACCAGGAAGGAATGTGCCCCCTCCTTCCTCTTCACCCTTTCTCACTGACTGGAAAGCAGAAGTGGTGCTGAGCCAACGTGGGCTGTGTGGACAAGGATCTTCACTTCCTGGTATTCACACCATTGTGTAGCCTCCTCCCACATCAAATCAGGAGCAGGCTGTGTGACCAATAGAATGTGGCAAAAGTGACAGTGTGTGACTCCCAAGACTAGTCACAGAAGCATTACAGCTTCCATCTTGGTCTCTTGGATCCCTCCTGGCTGGGAAGCCAGCCACCATGCCATAAGGACACTCAGCAGTCCTGTGGAGCCATCTAGGTGGAGAGGAACTGAAGCCTCCTGCCAATAGGCCCTCATTTTCAAGTGGGTCACCTTGAAAATGGATCCTCCAGCCCCAGTCAAGCCTTCAGATGACTGCAGCCCTGGCTGATATCCAACTGCACACTTATGAGAGATCTCAAGCCAAAACTGTCCAACCAAGTTGCTCCCAAATTCCTGACCTGCAAAAACCATGAGCAATAACAATTTATTTAAGCCACTAAATTTAAGGGTAATTTTTTATGCAATATTAGATAATTGTTATGGGTTGAATTGTGTCCCCCAAAATTCATACGTTAAAGTCCTAACTGCCAATATCTCAGAATCTAACATTATTCGGAGATAGGGTCTTTACAGAGGTAATCAAGTTAAATGAGGTTGTTAGGGTAGGCCCTAAGCCAATATGATTGGTCTGCTTATAAAAAGGGGCCATTTGGAGACAGACATGCACAAGAGAGAACATGTGAGGGTGAAAGCAGAGATTGGAGTGATGCTTCTACCAGCCAAGGAATCCCAAAGATTGCCAGCAAACCACCAGAAGCTGGGTGAGAGGATGCAACAGATTCCCTCTCGCCATCTTGGAAGGAAGCAGTCCTCTGACACCTTGATCTCAGACTTCCAGCCTCCAGAACTGGGAGATGATAAATATTTATTGCTTAAGCCATCCTGTTTGCTGTACTTTGTTTCTGCAGCCCAAGCACACTAATACCATAACTGATACAGCTAACATCTGAAGGAGAGTACAACAACAAGATAGACGGATCCTGGGCCCTTAACAGCACAGTGAGAGCCCCCATACTGACTCTGGTTCTATGTGCAAAAGAAAGAAACTTCTATCTTATTTAAGCCACCGTTCTTTTGGTCTCTGTCACATGCAGCCAAAACTATATCCTAACTAATACAGCATCTAAAACTTCCTCCCCAAGTGTCCTCTCCTGACAGCATTCACAGGGAAGTGATTTCCCCCAAAATGAATAAATGGAAATCTACATTATCAACCATGCGGTGAAGACTCCTTCCCTCCACGGACACTTACGTTTCTTTCATGTGGCAAGCAGGCAGGGCTAGGTCAGAGGAGATGCAGAAAGCCAGCTCCAAGTTCTCCTCACTGTGAAAGAGCAACACATCCTGGAAGGATGAAGGGAGAGGCCTGGGGGACCACACGGACTATACTTGTTACAGGGATGGAGCAGAGCAACTTACTACAGAAAAAGAAAAAGCGCCAGATCCAAGAGAGAATCTACAGGTCGGGAGCAGAAGCCAACATGAAGATCCAAAGGAAATGCCTCTTTCTGTCACAGAGCTGAAACAAGCCACAGGCAATATCCCACTGCCTCACCCCGCCAAGGTGAACTCTTGCACTCCGCTCTCCCTGGACAATTTGGGGACTGCAGGGAGGGGAGCTGCAGTATTAGAACTTTTTCTGTTTCGTGTGACAGAAAGCCAGCACACATTGGCTTAAGCAAAGAAGGGATTTATATCTCAGAAACTGAAAAATCCATGGATAGACTGGCTTTAGGTGCAGCTAGATCCAGAGATCAAACAATGTCCTCAGAAATCTGTCACATCTCCACATCTCTTGGATCTGATTTCCTGTTGGCTCAAATCTCAAGCAGGCAAATATGGCCACAACAGCAACAGACTTATATTTTCCCAGTATAATAGCAGAATTCCCATAATTCCAGCAAAATTTCCAGGGCTGAGTCTCATTGGCTCAGCTTGGGGCATCAGCATGGCTCTCCTTGGCCAGGCCAGATAAGTACCCATGACTAGAGCCAGAGGGAAGGATGAGCTCCACTCAACCACTGAACCACAAAGACCAAGAGTAGGGGAGCTGTGGTTTCCATCCCAACAATCAAGGTAGTATTGCCAGAAGGGCACTGGATGACAGGTATGTTCTGCATGGATGTGTTCTTCACACTGACATCAAGAGGACTAAAGAAGTGACTCCACAGCTGAATGGCCAGCATGTGCCAGGCTAGAGCAGCCCTGCCATGCCAGTGCCTCCATGCGGAGGGGAGGCCAAGACCCCAACCCTCCTCTGGCTCAAGAGTAAGGGATCCTTGAGCCCAAGCTTTCCCATGAGTTGGCGCATCCCCTAGACCAAGGGTGGGACATTTCTTTAATGCGTATAGTTCTATACTTTCCTGAGACAGAACCCCTTCTCATGGTCTTCTGGTGGTACCCCATTGCCCTCAAATGTGGCCTTGGCTCCAGCCTACAAGGCCTCTGCCCTCTACCCTGACTGTAGGTCAAACACACATACACACACACACATTTCTCCTCTACAACCAGTCCAGGACCTCCCCTCCATGCTCCTCCATTCCCTTCAGAGCATAGTTCCCACTGAGCCCTCCTCTGGTCTGCGTCACCCAGAGAAGCTAGCCCAGCCTGCAGCAAATTCATCCCTAAGGGGATTCTGGTATCCCTAGTCAGCCTGGGGGCTCCCAGGGCAGGAGCCGGGCTTCCTCCTTGCTCCCTCTCACCACCTCACCAGCCCTCCCTCTGCAAGACAGAAGAAAGACAGGTCTACACATCTAATGGGGATAATCTCATATCTGGAGCCACCATGAGGCAAGAGAGCCAAGAGCCAACCCAGGGTGGCTTCCAGGGAGGCAATAGCAGGTGTCAGGATTCACTTGGGCTGCAGCAGAGACACTGAAGTTGTCAGGGCCTCTGCCACCATCTTTCTGGGCCCTGTCCCATCCCAGGCAAGAAGAGGCCTAGAGACAGGAGCAGCTGGCAAGTAACTCAGGCCTGGGTAGGATCCAGGACAGGGAGGAAGTGACAGAGGCTTGCGTAGCTGAGGCTATTTTTACCCAGACCTATGCAAACAGAGGCAGGGGCTCGTCCGGCCAGTTCTTCCCCTCCACTGGTGCCTGGCCTCAAAGTCTCTTGCCAGGTTGGCAGCACCCACTGGGTTGGGAGCCAGAGGGGAGGGATGGGTAGAGGAAGGACAGAAGTGAGAATCACCCCCAGGCGCCCCAGAGACTCCCAGCCTTGAGGCCCTGACTTCCCTCCAGAGGCTGTGGGCTCAGAGATTCGGAGCCTGCCTGCTGGGAGCCAGCCACACACGCTCACTCTCCATGGCAGGCAGTGTGGATTAGGGCTGGAATCAGGGCCAGGGATCAGCCTGGGGTCAGAAGTCAGGCTGGGCTGAGGCCTGGGATCAGAGTTAGGTATCACCCTGGGAACATGGGTCACTCTGAGCTGAGGCCTGTGATCAGGATCAAAAGTTAGTCTGGATTAAGACCCAAGATAAGGGTTATGGGTCAGACTGGGGTAAGGGTTCAGTCTAGGGTCAGGGGAACTCTGGAGAGAGGCCTGGGATCATGGTTAAGGATCAGCCTGTGTTCAAAGGTTAAACTTGGCCTAGAGTCAGAGATAGATCTAAGCAGGAAAAGCCTCCTGGAGGAACTCCCATTTCTCTTGCTTATCCAGCCATCACTGACACACTCTGGGCTTTTCATCCCCAGCAGAGGACCCCAGGAGTCTTCCCAGAAGGGGGAACTGACGTGGATTCAAGCCCTGAGGCATGACAAAGTCTCCCCTGAGAGATAAGTGGAGGAAGGCGTTCCTGGCAGAAGGAACAGCCCAGGCAAAGGCATGGAGCATGAAAGAGCACAGTGTTCTGCAAGGCAGAGCTAGGCTTGGGTGGGGGTGGGGAAGAGCCTCCAAGGCCGGGCTGAGAGGGGAGGAGAGGTTTCCCTCAGAGCCTGTGAGAGGGCGGCATTAAAAACCTGGGACAGAGGGAGGGCCGCATCAGCTCTGGGTTTTAGGAAGAATCATTCACTCGTTTGTTTGTTCATTCAATAAATACGAATAGAGGACTTACCATGAGCCCAGGACTTGAGATGTGCTGGAAACAAAACACCTAAAATCCCTGCCCTCACGGAGCTTCTGTTCCAGCAGGGAGAGACAGACAACAAATTTAATGGAGTGAATTCAGAAATAATCAAAGGGCATGGAAACTGAGAAGGCACTAAGTGCAGCGCAGAGGGGTTGGGGTGGGGGGATGTAGACAGGGTGCGGAGGTTCAGGAGTTGGAGAGGAGGGAGCAGTTTGCAGTATTAAGTAGAGGAGTCAGCATGGAGGAGAGGTCAGGAGCCGTGGGGATCCCTGTTCAAGAGTATTCCAAGCAGAGGGAACAGCCAGTACAAAGACCTAAAGCAAGAAGGGGCTAGGAATGAATTCTTGGAATAGCGGGGAGGCCAGTGTGGCTGGAGGCAAGAGTGGGAGAAGTCAAGAGGAGAGGGGAAGGGGAGGTGATGGGGGACTCGCTCAGAGTCTGGAGGCACTTTGCACTAAGGAGCCACAGGATCTCACTTATGTTTTAAAATAATCAATCTTAGAGAAAGAGGTTAAATAACACAGGGACACAATCAGCAAACTCCAACTGTGGGAAGCTAGTGCGCAGGACCAACCCAGTTACTTCAAAAGAGAACGTGCAAGGAAAAGAGCTCCCTGGGCAGAGAGATGGAAGGGCTCTATATTAAACTGTAATGTGTGAACATTATTTAAACAAATAATTAGTAAAAAAAATAAAAGCATTTATAAGGCAAAGAATGAAAATTAAATAATAACCAAATAGTTAATGCTATTAAGGAATTTGGCAGGGTTAGGTGTAAAAATGGTATTGTGTGATGATGGTATTGTGGTCACTTTTTTTTTTTTTTTGAGTCTTTATCCTTTAGCGATACATACTGAGATCTTTACAGATAAAATGATAGATCTGTGATTGGATTCAAAATGATCATGGTTGGGATGTGGTCACAGAGGAAACAAATTAAGTGATGATGGATACATGGGAGTTCATTGTATTATTTTCTCCATTTTGTATATTTTGAAGCTCTTCTTAATAAATTAAAAAGCAAGAGATTGGAAATTGCTGAGATTGGAGAGTGAGGGACCAGGGAGAAGCCAGAGATGATGAGGAAGCTACTACGGTGAGCAGGTGAACAGGTAAGGGATGAGATGAAGGTAACCTGAGACAGGAAGAGGGGGGGTTGCGGACGCACAGGCATGGGCTTTCAAGAGAAGACTTCCCTTTGCAAGACTTCCCCCTTGCTCCAGCATTGGGTTTCTTCCTCGTCCCCTCCCCCTCCTGCCTTGCTCATTCCTTTCCTCCCTCCCAAATTTCCTTCCTCTCCCATCCTCCTCACCCTCCCTTCCTTCCTCATCCCTCCTCCTTCATCTCTCCTTCTTCCCTTCCCCTTCCTCATCTCTCCTCCTCCGGCCTCTCTTCTCCAGCTAGCATCCTCCTGGCCTGGTTCCCAGGCCTGCACTGGTGATCCCACCTGGCTGGTTGTTCTCCGCACCTGGGTTGCCTGGCAGCTCCAGTTTGATTTCTCTGGTCACCACCTACCAACCCCTAGCCTCATAGGCCTGCTTTCTCTTGCTGAGGGTGACCCCCTCTAAGCTTCCTCCAAAGGAGGAAAAAGGGTGTTGCAGGAGCTACCCCCCCCCCCCTCAGAGCAGGCACCGCCTCAGCCTAAGGCAGCTCTGGGCCAGCCTGTGAGAAGTGAGAGTGGGGCCGTGTGGTGGCAGGTAGGGGCCCAAGGTGGCAATGAGAGCGAGAGATGGTCTTGGCTGTTCTTCTCCCTGGAAATGATTCCTTTCTTGGGTGGATGATCTCTCTCACCACAGAAGAGGGAGGGTTGAAGCTAGGAGGGAAGTAGAAGTGTCTTGGGGCCACTTTGTCCAGACCTTTGTTTTCCAGTGTCAGGCCTGGGAGCTGACCCTGCAGAGGGAGGAGAAGGGAGGACTTCCTTGGCATTCCCTGAGACTGCCTTCCTGGAGCAGCACTAGGCTCCCTGCCTGCTCCCACCTGCTCCCCACCTCACAAAGGGATTATAGTGTACACCTGGACACGAGGCCCCCCGCCCACCAAGATTCTCAGGCCCCAAAGCCTTAGCACTGTGCAGGCTGGGCTAATGGGGGCTTGGCACCAACCAATATGGCCCAGTGACCAAGGGGAGGATAGAAGGAAACGGCTCCCTAACACTTGCCCATCACAAACCGCCCAGAAACCCAAGAAAGGCTGAAGTTGTATTTTCTGCCAATCTGGTGTAATGAGGTGTAAAGTCAATATTAATTTTAATTCTAGAAGGTAAAGACAAGCCTCATTTCTTGGACCTGAGAATTTGTGGACTGAGATTCCCACCAAGGGAAAGGGAAGCCTTGGAAGAGAACTGAGGGCTCTGGCCCCAGTGAGGCCCAAGGCTGGCTGTGCCAGACCCCAGAGTGCAGACCACGGTCCCTGCCCAGTGGCGGTGCACCAGCCCACTTCGCAGGGTATAGGCTGCCATCAGGGTCTGTGCCACTCTCATGAGGGCCTCGGGACCCTGAAACAGCTTGCCTCCATAGGGAGTGTGGACACAGTCCCAGGGAGATGAGAGGGCAGAGCCTGGGGCTGGGGCTCTGATAGCAATCACAGTACTAAAATGATAATAAGAAGCATTTGAGGAGTATGGCTGGCTGTATGCCTGTGGGCACAGTCAGGCTGTAAGGAGCCCAGAGGCCTCTTTGCTAGACATCTGTGGCTGGGGTAGGGGACAGAAAAAGGATCAGAGATAGGCTGTTCCAGTGTAGCCCATGTCTCTTGCTATCTGCCCAACTTCAAGCCACAAGCCCCGCCCCAGTCATGGAGCCAACCCTTCAGTCTGGAAAGTCACACTGTGGCCACTGCAAAGGCCCTGGGTCAGATCTTAGGTCCTGCTGATAGGGAAAAGGAAGTCATTTGGATGCTGTCGCCCCTGCCCTGCAAAGACCAGCCTAATGGCTGTGCCTGGCATTTCCCAGGCCTGGGCTGTACTCCGCCTTCTCCGTCCTTGGCAGCCCAGACTTTGGGCCCCTCCTCTTCTGGGAACACCTGGTTTATCAAGAGCAGCCTCCGTGTTACCAACCAGGGTCCCCTCCTCCATTCTCAATTCCCATCTGGCAGGTGAGACCTACCTCTGCAGACACACCTCCTGGGCCCAAGTGCCCTCATCCCACCAGGCAATGGCTGGCAGCACCCTATCTGAGGTACATCAGCTGATAACAGACCTGTCCCACCCCTTCTGCACGGCAGCAGCCATGGTTTGTCTCCCTTGCTCCCTTGTCTCAATTTTTGCTTCTAGGTTTATGCATGAAAATGAATTAAACATTAAATGTTAAATTCTGTATTAAATTGATTCATATAATTATTTACTAATATCCATTAAATTATAAAAATGGAATTACGATTTTCCTTAATGTGCTATCCTTGCCTTGTTTTATTATCAACATTATGAGACTGCATAGAATATCTTGGAAAACAGTCTATTGTCATTGCTGCTCTCCAGCAGTTTGATTACACAGGGATCATCTGTTCCTTAAAGATTATACAATTCTCCTGTAAAACTCTCTGGGCCTGGTATCTTTTTTTAGGGGTAAATATAATAATTTATATATCTCTGGAAAAGCATCCATTTCACCTAGATCTTCAAATATTTTGGCATAAAGATAGGACCCTCTTACCGTTTTTAATATTCTCTACCCCTGGAACTATGTCCTTTTTCTTATATGTTTCCACTTTAATTCTTGATCAGGCTTGCTAAACCTTTGTCTATTTACTGTTCAAGGGGCAAATTTATTTCATTCATTAATTCAATATTTTATTTCTATTTATTATTTTCTGTTTTTTTATTTACTAATTCCTTCCTTCTTTCTTTAGATTTATTTTTTTTCTTTTCTAGTATATTTGTTGTTAGCTTATTTCCCATCTTTCTTGTCCATAATATATGTAATTAAGGCTGAAAGTTTTCATCTAATTACTCTAATGTTTATATCTCTCAGGTTTTAATATTTATTTAATATTCATTTCTAAATAATTTATAACTTCAATTGTGATGTCTTTAATACCAGAGTTACTTAGAAGGGTGATTTTTGGTGGATTTTTTTATTATTATTAATTGTATATGTGCATGTGAAATATTTACATATATAGGAGAAAAGAAAAAGAAAATCAAACTCAATCTATCAGCCACCTAATTTTATTAGACCTTAACATAATACCATATTTGCTGCAGATGTTCAGTGCAATTGAGGACTCCCTGTGTACCCCTCCAGCAGGTGGCAGAATTCTAAAACGGCACCCAAGATTCCTGGCCCCTTGTGGGCACAGCCTGTTAACAACCCCCTTGAGTGTGGTGAGCCTAACCTAATCAGATGAGCCCTTTTTGAAAGAGGATCTATAGTTCAGAGACAGAAGAAGTCAAAGAAGTTCAAAGCTACAGCAGATGGTCTCTGGATGGCCTGGTAAAAAAGCAAATGTCCATGCTGTGAACTGCCTATGGAGAGGTTCATGTGGCTAGAACCTGAGGAGAGCCTCTAGGAACTGAGAGTGACCTCCTCAGCCACCTGCCAGCAAAAAAATAGGGGCTTCAGTCCTACAGCTGCAAAGAATTGAATCCTGCCAACAATTTGAGTCAACTTGGAGGAGACTACAGCCCTGGCCACAGCAGAGGACCCGGCTAACCTATATCTAGACTTCTGACCTACAGAAAATGTGAAATAACGAATGGATATTGTTTTAAGGTGCTAAATTCAGGGTAATTTGTTACAGCAGCAATAGAAAGCTAACACTGTTCCCTTATTCCATTCCCCTCCCTCTTTCTGCAGAGATAAAA
Organism: Equus quagga; assembly: GCF_021613505.1. Taxonomy (NCBI): domain Eukaryota; kingdom Metazoa; phylum Chordata; class Mammalia; order Perissodactyla; family Equidae; genus Equus; species Equus quagga. The sequence continues at coordinate 142,621,327 of NC_060267.1, read as the reverse complement.
CATGACTTGGGTGTTTCTCCTTCCTGGACATTTTTTAGATTTTTGCTACATATTTATGTATCCATAAAAGGTACATAGTGTTGTTTGCAGGTTTTAAGTTCTGTATAAGTAACACTGTACTGTATATGTTATTCTGCAACCTACTTTGGGTGCTCAACACCATACTTGGAGGCACACAGCCCTGCTGGGAGATGGAGCTCCAGCTCATTTGTTTTGATGGCTGAATGGAATTTCTGAAGGAAGCGTCCTCCACTGTGACTGTAGATTTGACAATTCCGCCTTTTTTTCTGTGTTCTTTTTATATGTCTTGAGGCTATATCATTAAATGAATGGATGTTTGGGATTATTATATCTTCTCAATAGACTGAATGTTCTGATAATATGAACTATTCCTCTTAAGTTTCCCATCTTAAATTCTCCTTCATTCACATTGACTATAATGGTTAATATTTGTAATTCTTCCCAATATCTGATTTTATGTTTCTACTTATTATATATTCTTGTCTCTAATCCCCCAATACATACAATCTTTTGTTGGATTGGTGAAGTTTTCTTTAGTCTTATTTTCCTTCTTCTAGTTGTTTGGGAGTTACATAGAGACTTGCATTATTTTCAGTTGAAAGCCTTAAATTTTTCATATACACACTAATCCCTGATGGGATTGATTATGTTACTTAAACCCCCTGTCTATTTTGTCCCACCAACATTATCTTCCTTTTCCAGAATCTCTGCCCAAAGTCAGTTACACACCTTACACACCGATTCACAGAATCTCTGGAAATGGATTCCAGAGAATGGAATTCCCCCCAGGGCTGGAAGTGGGGGAGGGGAGCTTTCAAACTTAGGCCTCCTGTAGGGTTAGTCTGAGCTCTCCCTGGGGTGAGAAGGACTCCACAACCCCCATGGGAGTTCACTGCTCTAAGAGACAGCCTGGTGCTGTCTGAGATCCTAGGCACCCTCTCTGAGACTCAACCTCTTTCTGCCCTTAGTTATCTGGAACCTTGTTGCTGACTCCACCTCCTCCCAATACACATTGGCCAAACCCTGCTCTCAGTCCCCAGCTGGGAGCAGATGTGTCTGTACTGCCTCACACCCATACACAAGGACACACTCACCTGCCCTTATACATGGACCCATACACACTCATGCACACACACACACACACAGATGCTGCAGTAAGCACTTGACCGAGAGACTGTGGCTGCTGTTGGAGCGTAAATAGGGAGGAAAAGTCCTCCCCTCTAGAGTTTGCAGGCTCGCTGCACCACGACCCCCATGCCAAGCTGCACAATGACAGACTTCTGACCCCCTGGACCAAACAGAGTCCTGGGATTTTGAGGAAAGGAGTTCCTGCTTGAGTCCTCCCTCTCTGTGCCCAGAATAGGCTCTCCCCAAGGGTAGGACCCAAGTGTCCTCTTCCTCTGTCTCCTGGAGCAGGATGTCTCCCACTCCCTTCATTTTCCATGCCTCAGTTTCCCCTCTGTGGTAGCCACAGATATGCATCACTTGGATTTCCCCTCAATAAAGAACGTGCCATTCCGCTGTGAGGAACGCAGTCCTCTAACAGCTTCTAGCGGTAGTGCCTTCAGGATCCACCACAGCATCAGAGCTGAGGCCCTGCTCTTCCCAGACAGCCCTCAGCCACTCACTGAGCACAGCCCAGTGATGAAGGTGCCATCTTTCTTCTGGAGCTCATTGCCAGGTTGGCAGAGGCTCTGTCAGAGCTGTATCACAGTCTGAGTTTCTCCCTGCCAGATCCTGCTTTCTCTTCCTTTATCTTTCACAGGGTCCCCCTGCCATCCAAAAAACTTCCTCAGTCCTAACTCCATCTTAGCATCTGCTCACTGGAGGACCTGAGCTGACACACCTAGAGTTGGCACTGTCCCCTCCTCCACTCTCTCCCTCCTGAGCTCTAAGGGCCAAGGGATAGTGAAGCCATTTCAGAACGCAACTCTAGGCTTCACTTTCCCATCTGTCAAGTCAGGACAATTCTCCATCACCTGCACTCCTACGAATTTTGTTTTCCTCATAGGTGCAGCTGTAGCAACACCAGAAGATCCCCCCAGTACCCCGCTGAAGCAGTGTGAGGTCCCCCTGGAGGGCAGCCCATGTCTAAGTCACTGTGACATCCCCAGTGCCATCACAGGGCCAGGCCAGTGTAGGTGGTGATACATGAGGGACGAAGGAATGATATTCACTGTGTGCCATTACAGAGGGACAAAGGGAACGTTTCTTCTTTAGATGCCTGCCTGAGCCTCTCCTGGCCTCCACCAAACCACAGCTTACAGTTAAGATGCATCTTCTCACAGGAAGAACTGGTCCTGAAGAAGGGATGGCCTGGGGAGGTAGTGAGCACTTCATATGCCTGGAGCTGCCAGCCCTACTCGATGGATAAAGACCTAAGTTGTAGGTCCCTTCAACTCAGAAGCCCAGAGAGGGCAAAACTTGCCTTCATCCACACAGCAATGTGGATGACTCTGGAAGGGGAATCCTGGAGCAGTGACTCTTCAGGCCAGATCCCTGCCTGGCCCCCACCATGCAGGCCAAGACTACACTGTGGTCCCCAGGTGTCCTACCCACTCCACCACAGAGCCTTGCCACCACTGAGTTCCTGAGCTGGGAGCCTTGAAGCAGTGAGTACATGACACAGGGAGGCAGGTGAAGGACTGGAGACAGGGGCGGCACCTGCTCAGGGATGAGGCAGGCAGCCAGGAAGCTAGGCAGGCTCCAAATGAGTAACTGCAGATTCTTTCCTGCTGTGCCTGTCGTCACGGGGGATAGCAAGTGACTCTGCCTCTCTCTCTCTTTCCCCCCACTTTCTGCACCCCTGTGATTCCCAGCATCTGGGAGGGAGGTGACGCTTAGGCCAGAGACTGAGGACAGGCTCCAGGGATCCAGGAAGGGAGACTTCAGGACAGAATACGCCAAGGAGGAATCCACACAAGAGGACATGGGGAACAGAGAGCAGGGGGTGGCTGTGGCCCCCTCCCCAAGCCTGGAGTGGTGAGGCAAAGGCTGACTCCAGAGGAACTGAGCCTTTGGACAGGGTGGGGTCTGGGGAACAGAGATCTAGGTCACTGCTTCCCACCCCCTCAGGTAGCCTGCCCCCCTACACCTTCTGCTTCTGATATCCCTCCCCCACCCCAGACGGCTTCCCAGATCATCAGACAGGTCAAAGGATGGCTTCCTTATCAGATCCCAGAGGACTCCCCAGGAGTGGGCCCACAAGTGACCCCCCACCCCCACCCCCGGTTCCTCAGAATACAAGACTGGACATGCAGGAACAATTAGTTGAAACATGATCAAATTTAACCTTGGTTGAATTTTTTAGGTTTTTGTTTGTTTTTGCTATTTTCTTTTCTCTGTTCCTTCTTTCACTTCTGAATATGTTTTGTGCCTTTTGATAGCTAAGGAAGGGTGGGTCCCCCAGGAGAATAATTCTGAAAGAACAAAGCAATTTTCATTTTAAAGAATCTGCAGGGAAACTATTCTCCCTTAGTCACCCACTTCCTTCCTGGGAGCCTGGGGACTGCAAGGGCATCAAGAATCCCTGCCAGTCACTCTCACTGCCCCCAGCATGCCCATGCAGCCATGGGGCTAAGAAGGGGGTTTCTTGTGGACCGCTCTCCAGAACAAGAGAAGAGGCAGCACATCCCCAGCTGGGAGCCTTAAGATTCCCTCCTCCCCTTCCCATTGGCCACCTGCTGAGCCTGGCCCCAGGGTCACGTGGCAAAGTGGGGTCTGGCTCCCTTTTATTCCCCAATCCTCACCCCCCTCAATGCACTCTCAAGTACCCAAGATTCCTATCGTCAGAGCTAGCAGAACTTCAACAGGCCGGGAGGACAAGCATTAATGGTGAGATTTCAGCTTCTGCAGCTGACTAGGTAGTGTGTGTGTGTGTGGGGGGGGGGGGGGGGGGAGAACGGGCAAGGGTTTATGAGAGCCAAAGCCCATGGGTTTGCCATTCACATCTAGGATTCAGGACACTGTACCAGCAGAGGTGACTCCCCAGAATGAGGACATGATTCCACTGCCCTGCTGGAGAACTGAGAAGAGGTATTGTCAGGGTCACAAGGGGAGGCAAGGGCCCCTGGCTCCCGAGCCTAACTTGGCCCCCAGAAGTGGGGATGGCTGAGAAAATGGTTGGTGATTCTTCAAACACTTCCTCCACTGAGGGATTGGGTCCAAATCCCAGAATGGCCAGAGCAGAGGCATTGCCACAGTTTGCATATCTAGAAAAGAGCCTATGTTCAGGTTCACTGATTATATCTGGAAGGAGGTGGAAATTGTGGGGAGTACGATAGCTGGTGTCTTGTCTACCTCTGTGCTCCAGTGCACAGCACAGAGCCCGGCACACAGCAAGTTATTAACAAATGTGTGAGGAAGGAACGGAGAGACAACAGCGGGATAGGAAGGAGGAGGGAAGGACTGAAGGGGGGAAGGAAAAGGAGGAGGGAAGAAGAGTAGGAAGGAAATGTCAGCACCCCAAATAAGCCGAAATGGAGGGAGGCTGGGCCCTCATCCCTTCGTGGCTTTTCCCGGACTCTCCATAATCCCACTCCACTCCAGAAGGTCAGCAGCCTGAGTTTCCCCTCGCGATAGGGCAGGAAGCCTGGGTGAGTCCGCAGGGAACTCTGATGCACCTGCTGGTCAGCCAGTGTCTGGAGTTGGACCTCCTTCCAACAGCTGCACATCCCGCTAGGCGCCCGGGGACGCGCAGCCCTCTCCGCCTTTCCGCTGAACACGGCCCTCCCCCATTCCCCTATCACATTCACCCACCACCATCCTATCCCCGCCGCCACCACCGACACTCGTCTCAATTGCACGGTCTCAAGCCCCCGGAAAGAGGGCAAGGCAACCACCTGCGCTTGGTCCGCAAGAAGACGCGCTGCTGCGGTGCGGCGCCGATGAACAGCCGCCTCATTCTAGAGACCAATAAACTGAGCCCTGAGGACGCGCGGTGGAGGCAGGCTTGCCCGATGTCACCCAGCGGCCGACCCGCCAGCCAAAGGTTGTAAGCGAGACACCAAAGGCATGCGGCCCGGGTCCAGCCTTTCTCTGGACCTCAATTTCCCGGGCTGCAAAATAGGCAAGGCGGGAGGAGGAGGAAGTCTCCGGTTCCTTTTAGGTCGGATGCGCAGACTGGGCCCGCGCGCAGAGAACACTCCTTGCCTACCCGCGTGGGGGCGCTGGAACCTCGGTCCAGCCTCCCTCGGGAGGTGCCCAGGCCGAGACGAGCGAGGGTGCGGACGCGCCATCCTTTCCTCAGCACGACCCCCCAGGTCGTGAAGGACCGGGGAGCCCAGCCGGTGCAGAGTGCGCCCTGCCAGGTCGCCAGAGCTCAGGGGAGGCACCGAGGAACCTAGAGTCGGGCCTCGCTCGCGCCCTTGCTTCCCCTCGCTCGACCTCTCTGGCCTCGAGGGACGAGTTGGGGCGATTGAAAATGGATCAGATAACGCGCCCCGACTACTCCGGGTCGCCTACAGCCCAGGACCCTGCGCGAGCTGCAGCCCGCAGCCTGGGGGATAAGAAGTGACATTTCGTGTCTCGTAGTCCGGCCCGCCCGCACCAGCCCTCTGAAGCGCAAAAGTAGGAAATGGGGAGCCTGGCGGGGAGGTCTCCTGCAGGCGGTGGCTCTGAAGGTGGACGTGAAGAGCGCCCTGGGGTGGGGCTGAGGGGGCGTGCGGGAGCGGGGGATCGCAGCCAAGCGCTTGTAAACGTTGCGAGCCCAGCAGGGAAGGATGGGGCGTACTGGGGTCTCGAGACTCCGGGGGATGCGGTCCTAGGGGGCGAAGGCCAGGCAATGCCCAGCGACTGAGGACTGACGTGTGGGATTGGCAGAGGGAGCGCAGGGACCCCCCCCCCCCCAACCCTGGGGCGCCCCCAGCCCCGCCCCACACCTGCTCGGCGGCCCCGCCTCTGTCGATCCATTGGCTAGGCCCGCCGCCCATCAGACGAGCCCCCGGGGCCCGCCCCAAGCGGCGCCTCTTAGTGCCGGGGCCACCGCGGCAGTGCCACTCAGCCAGGATCCCCGCCGTCGACTGCGCGGTGCGCTGCCCGTCCGCCCTTTACAGGCGCGGGGCCGCCCGCCGCGGGCTCGGGGCGGACTATGCGCTCACCGAGTCCGCCGCCGGCCCGCTGGCTCTGCGTGTTGGCCGGCGCCCTCGCCTGCGCCCTTGGCCCCACGGTGAGTGTCCGCCGGGCCACCCAGCGTCCCGGCAGCTGGAGGTGGTGTGGGGACGGCGGGAACCCGGCCGTCTGTGCGCACGTCTGTGTGAGGGGAGTAAGGGGCGGGGAGCACCCTGTCTCGCCTCCCGGCTCCACCTTAGACCGGATCTAGACCCGAGGGGTGGGGTCTCGGTCGCGCCTAGTCCCTCCCAGCGCAGCCCGGAGCCCGCTCCGCTGGGCGATTTTGGACACCGGTGGAGGGGCGGCGGGAAAGCGGGCTCCAAACTTGCCTTTCGTGTAGTGGCTGCTGGTGTGCGTGGCGTGGGGACTGTGGTCGGATGAAATGGAAGGTCTAGCAGACAGTGGATGGGAGGGAGGCTGTGGGGGTCGTCGTTGTGTGCTGGGGTCGTCGTTGTATGCTGTGCCCGTCTGCAGGTGTCTGTGGGGCCTTGTGTGTTACGTGTAAGAGTGACGTCTCAGCAGCAGACCCAGCGCTGGGGACCCCGGGACCTGGGTTGGAATCAGGCAGACCCTTCCTGTGCCCTTTCACTGAGCAGAGCTGAAGTGTAGGGAGCCCAAAGTGGAATGTGGTGGGCCGTGAGGGGTTGGGGATGGCGCTTATAAGGGCCAGACATGCGCATGGGGAAAGCTGAATAGGGAGCAAACAGCCAAAAAGCAGCGACCTCCTTCTTCCTCCCACTTCTGCTTCATCCTCGCATGGGTATGTGTATGCCCCTGACGCATGTGTGCTAGCATGCCCCATGTGTAGGTGTGCCCAGGTGTGTGTCTGTGGCTGGTTCACCTGGGCTGCCGGGCAGATCTTGGTTGAGGCAGGAGACAGATGGATCATCTCCCTCTAAGATTAGAGAAGGCCTCAAGACTCACTAAGTCTACCCAAGCCCATTTTATAGATGGGCAAAGTGAGTCCCAAAGACACCAGAGCCACACCTGTCCCCCACCAGTCAGACCTGGGCTGAGGTTGATTTTCTCTCTACCCCTACTCTAGGACTTGAGGAATCTGGGGTTGCTGCTGGTGGGTGGGTGGAGTATATTGATGATTTAGTCTCTTCTATCCCATGATTACCTCTCTTACCATCACCTCCACCTGGCCAGGAATCTCTGTGTTTCTGTCTGGCTAATGTCTTGCACACCCTGGGGATGGGGAGCTCGTTGCCTACCCTGAAAGCAGACCTTTTGATAATTGGCAGGAGCTCCCCCTCCTCCCACTGATAGCCATGAGACCCCCCTCCTGAGCACTCAGAGATTCACTGAGTTCTGGCCCTGAGGCCACAGCTCTGGCACCACTTACAGCTCCTCAGTCACGGAGCCTTCAGGCCTCACCAACTACCCTTGGGCTCTCCCAACCCTAGGTCCCAACCCCTCAGATTCTCCTTGGATGAGCCAGTGACCTTGGGACCACTACTGCCACCCCAACCCCCCTCCCTGGAGGCTCCCCAGCCCAGGAGCAGAGTGGTTTCAGGGGGGCCTCCTCACGTGCTAAGTCACATCTGCCCCCTACCTCCTGAGGCCTGGCTTCTCCAAAGCCTCCCCTCCCCTGTCCTCCCACATCTTATTCATTCAATTCCCAGCTCCAGCTCCTCCTCCAGACAGCCTTTTCTGATTGCTCCAGCCCCTCAGCCCTCCCCCTTCTGACCCTACCCTTCAACCCCACTCACTTCCCAGCCTGGGCTCTTCTGACCATCCCATGGAATCAAGGGCTGAGGTCTGTCACCCTTATGTCCCTCAAAGCCCAGTGCTGGGCTGGGCCCACAGAAGCAGGAGACTCACCCAGGCCTGGGTGAGGGCAGGCTAAGATGAGGCCCCCATTTCCCTCTCTCGTTCTCTCTCTTCCCCACCAGCCACCATTTGCTCCCACAGTGAATGGACACCAGGCAATCCTGCTCCAGCCGGACTCAGGGGGGTGGGGGGTGCCTGATGTTATCAGAGTCATAAAATGGCAGCTGCAAAGTTCAGTTTGAAGGCCCAAGGCCTTATCACTGCAGTTTATGGTGCCCTGACCTCAGCCTGGGAAGGGGAAATCTCTGAACAGGGAAGCAAAAAAAGGAAAGAAAACCTCCAGTGTCTCAGAAGAGGAAGTCTGCCCAAGGCCACCTGTCAGGCCTTCTACTGCCCCTACCCCCTGGACAGCGGGCACAGGGGCCACTCATTGGTAGCGGGACTGCTCTGGGCAATGCCCAACCCCTGGGTGGAGGGAGGGGTGTCACAGGGGAGGAGCAGACCCGGGCTCTGCCCTAGAAAGATTCTCAGGCTCGTTGGAGGAGAGCAGAGCCAGTGACTCAACAGCCCATGTCGCTGTGGGGCACAGCCCCCCAAGACTGGGGCAAAAGTCGCAGAGAGGAGCAGTCAGGGAAGGCTCCCTGAAGGAGGCTGGACAATGCCCTGAAGAGTTCTGCCAAATGGGCCAACTTTCCACCTGAGACCATAGACACCATCTGTTGGCAGGACGAATGGGCCTGATCCCTAAAGGAGGAGGAAGCCCCCAGCTGCCCCCAGAGGCTGGGACGGCTTAGGGCTTGGGGAAGGCTTGGCTCCTCTGACTCCTCTCTGAGACGGGCTGCTGGCCACCTGCTCCTGAAAGGCCTCACTTTGCTGTAGGCGCCCCGCCCTTGCCATCTGCCTTCAGCCTCTCCAGAGGCTGTCCACAGCTGCCCAGGCCACCCTGTGGGCTGGGGGCAATACAGCTGCACCGGGGTCAGACCTCCTTCCCTGGTGAAGAGACAGCCTCAGTTAGGCCTGCCCAGGGCTCCCAGGGGCCTGTGCTAGAAGGACTAGCTCCCAGAGGTTTCCACCCTCCCTTCCTGGTGCCCTGAGTCTCACCCATCCCTGACTTTTCTGGAGTTTTCTTGAGAAGCCTGAGCTGGGGGACTCCGTGGCAGTGGCCAGTTGACCTTGAGAACATGTTTAATCGCCGTGGAAGGGCCTGAGTTTCCTCATCACAGAAGGGAGGGAGAGAACCCTTGTCCCAACGTGCAGGAGAAATGGGAAGAGAGGGCTGGCTGGAGGCCAGCTCCACCCCCTGACTGGGCGTAATCTTCCCCCTCAGCCTCACAACTCTGCGAAACAGGCTCGGTCTTCCAGTCAGGACATCTACGAGACAGGAAGGAGGTGAAAGTGTTGTGTGAACTATGTGACAGGTCATTCCTTCCTCTTGATCCCCAGCTTGGGAGCCCTGTGGACCCTTATTCAGCCCTCTCTTGTCCCCAACTGCCCAGGGGTCCCCAGGGCAGGCAGGCATCCTGGGGATGGGGCAGTGTCTTCATGAGGTGGCCAGACAATTTGAAGGGTGAGGCTCCAGACGCAGGTCGGTGACGGGCCTCTGCACACAATGGGCAGCCTCAGTGGCAGTCCAACCTGGGCCCAGCCTGCCACTTGCTTGGGCCCCTCACTGTGGCCCCTCTGGCTATGGATGCGGGAATGGGGCCAGGACACTAAGGCGAAGCCCCATCCCTTTCTCCCTCCCGTTCTGCTCAACCTCCCAGACTCTGCCCTCCGGTGTGACTTCCCAACACAGAGCAGTTCTCACTGCACCCAGGAAAATAACCAGGATGTGCAAACTCTCGTGCCTTAGGCACATTTCAGGAGAAGAAAAAGAAACACAGTTTAATCTGTCCACCACATTGTGAGGTTTTTATTTTTTACTTTTATTTTGAAAAATTTTTCAAACATATAAAAAAAGTAGCGAATAGTAAAACAAACATGGAAATACCCATTTCTTGGAGTAACATCAGCAAAATGGCAGTATAGGAATTTCTCATACTCATTCTTTCCCAATTGCTAGGTTTGAGGGTTATTAACCTTAACAATTAATATTTGCATCGGTTGCTTTTATGGCTAAAGTATTTTAAAATAAATTATAGACATCATGACCTTTTACACCAAGCTATTTTAAGATTCATCTCTAACACCAAAGGACATTTTCCTTTATAACTATGATACCATCATCACAATTAGCAGGGGTTCCTTAATGTCTAATATTCAGATATCTCCAAGCAGCATTTAGTCAAGCACCACAAGATGAGTGGTGATATTATCAGGACTTTTGGTCTTATTGCAAGGAGCTTTCCTGCCTGTGTTGTGATGGGACAGCACAGCTGTGGGAGAAGAGAGCAGGGGCCTCGAGCAGGGTGAGTAAGCCTCGTGCTGAGCTTCACAGGACACGGCCCAGTCTGTACATGCACCTCCTCCCATGTGGCTCGTGATGTGAGGTCCATATCTCTCAGGAAGTACCTCACACTATCTTAAAAGCAAGTACTTCCTATACATCCGGTCATCAGAGGAGAGGAAGAGGTCACCAACCGACCCTTGTGTATCAAGGACTCACAGCTTTGTAGCTCCTTGTGCTGGTGTCCAACCCTCTGCCAGTGACCCCGACACCAACACCACCCACAGACACCGTGTGTGTAAACTGAGTCCTCTTCCACTCGGGGTGCCCATGGTGACTTTCGAGGGACAGAGGATTGAAACCTGAGTCCCTGCTGCCCCTGCTTTGCTGACCGTCCCCACGGTGATCCTCCACAAAGAAATCCTGAAAGCCTTCGTGACCCTAAGTAAACCTTCCAAGAAGGGCGCTTAGTGGCATCAGGCTTAAGCCCAGGCTGACCATCGTTGCTTGCCTTCTCCTAATAAGAGCCCTTGCCTGGGTACCACCCTGAGCTGTGGAAAGTTCTTTCTTACCCTAAGCCCAAACCTGCATTTCTAGGTCTTCCCCTTTTTCCCCCTCCACACACCAGTTCTTATTCTACCCTCCTACTACCCAGAGCTCAGCCTTCCCCAAGGGGAGGTGTGGTTGGCAAAATTTGGATTTGCAGAGAGGGGAGGTTTCACACTATTGGCAAAAGGATGTAAAAATACAGGAGAAGGAAGAGAAATCAGACAACAGTAGGGGGTGAGAGGAACTGCCAGACTCGAGACCTCTCTTCTGGTGGGCACCTCTGCCGCTTGTCCGGGGGTAGGACCTTCAGGCTGCCCGGGTCTATGCAGGGCATTAAGGCTGTGTCTCGGCTGAGGTCTGGCATGGACGGCAATGAGCCTGGCCTGAGGGGCTGGGCCGGGGCTTTGGCAATTACTGCTAACTCTTCTTGGCAGTCCCTTAGTGTCCTTTACATATGGCCCTCGACACAACCCTGGAAGTAGGTGGTGCTGTCATTGTCCCCATTTTACAGATGAGGTGGGGTCACTTGCCCAAGGTCACCAGTCAGGAAGTGGCAGACAATCTGATTCCGGAACCTGTGGACTTAAGTAGCCTCTGCCGTCTCACTAAGAGGAGCTGCATCTTCCAAGGGGGCTATGGCACGCCACATGCCGCCCTGGGACTTTGGAGATAGCTCTTAATTAGTAAAATCTGAAGCAACAGCTCAGGGAATTGTCACTCCTAAATTGTACATCTCTGTAGTTCCTACACTGATCAAGCTATTACACGTCGTTGTCACCTGGCAGGCTCCCACATGCCCCTGCCCCATGAGATGAGGTCTGATTTCAACTTCTCTAGTGCCCTCTGCAGAGCTGGGAGCATGTTTCTCCTCTTTTCCGTGACTTCTGGATCCCATGAGCTACCCTACCTCCCTATGCCTCCACCCCTCCCCCTGCCCTTTTCTCCTCCTGCTCCTTCTCACCTCCCCCCTCTGCCCTGGACTACATGATCCATCTCCTTACCAATTCAAAGACAAAAGCCAAAATGAAGGGGGCAGCTGGGAAGCTGGGTTGTGGTCCTGTGTGACTTTTATCACGCTGCTTTCTCTCTGGATCCTGTTTCCCCCTGTGTCTTTTAGTTGCCCTGTTTTTGTTTTTTGGGGGAGCAGGGGGGATGCTTAAATAAACCATGGACTATGAGATGGTAATGAAGGGAATGGTAAGTGGGACCACTCCTGAGCTGCCTGTCCTCTATCCCCATTCCCTAGCCTCCTCCAGCCATCCAGGGCAGGAAAAAAGAGCCCTCCCTTGACAAACCTCAGAAGCACAAATCATTCACAGTGGCTCCCAGTGCTCAGTAATCTGCAGACAGGAAGTACTTTCTCCTGTCTCACCTAATCCAGCCTGCTGCACTTTAGACCCCTCTCAGAGGCAAGCTGCTCCTTAGAGGGACTCACGCTCCCCCACCGCGCTGCTTCTGTCTCCCTCCGCTCCTCCTGCCATAGTTCTCTGGCCCCCATTGAGGCTGGGGGTTCTGATTTGAGGCCCAGAGCTGTGGTCTCAAACTTCTCTTGAGGGGGTGGCATATGGCCCACAACACCTGAGCCGGGCCCACCTTGCCTTTCAGAGCCTCTAGCATCTAGGAGCTGTAACTCTCAGCATCTTCCCCCTTCCCCCCACAACCCTAGCCTTTGCCCCAGACCTTGGGAGCCGCACGTGGAGAGGAGAACACAGGGCTCTTCCCAGTCCCTCAGTAGAGACAGAGAGGAGGGGGCCGAGCTGAGCAGGTGGAATTAACAAGACTTGGTTAATCCCTGCCCCAACCAGAGACCCAGGATTCTCCTGCCAACTCTCAGCCAGTCACCTCCCACGTCCAGCCAACACCATGGCAAGGGACACAGAGGACCAGGACTGAAGGGATGCTCTTGCCAGGTCCCTTCTTCCAGGCTCAGGAACTCCTGACTGAAAGCTCACTTGGGGCTCAGCCCAGCACAAGAATTGGTGAGGGTTTGGGAGAAAACCCTGTTTTCTTTTCTCCATGTGGGGCATCAGGAGACAAGTTCGGAGACGCAGGCAGTGGTCAGATTAGGAAGGGCCTTGAATGCTGGTTTTGAAGTATGGCTTTCATTCCTAGGCCATGGGGACCATCAGAGATTTGAAGCAAGAGAATGAGGATAGGGCTACACACCTTACAAAGATCCCTCAGGTTGCAGGTAGTGGGGCGGAAAGCTACTGTACCAGTCCAGGCAGGAACTGATGAGGCCTGGCCCCTGACTACATCTCCCAGCCTGTCTCCTGATGCCTCCAGGGATCTTTGCTGCAGCCACACCAGGCTTCTTGCAACCTTGAATGTATTAGGCATTTTCATGCCTCCATGAAACACACCGCTCCTACTTTCTGGAATGCTCTTACTCCACCTCTAGTTGCCAAACTCTTACACATCCCCAAAGGCCCACCTCTATTACCATTCTCTATGAAGCACACACCCCAGCTATATCCTACCCTGGGACCCTTCCCTGGATCATTAGACTCAGCTATATCTGGCTGGGAATTTTCCAACTTTGTGTCTCTGGAGTCCAGAGAGATAACGAGGATGTTTAGAATGGAGAAATAAGTGGAAGAGGAAGTCCAAAGTCTGTCTGAATTCCTCAGTGATAAGGGCTAGAGGGAGCTGCCCTGGTCCCATCCCCCAGAGGGCAATGATTGACCTGATGGCCCAAGGCAAGGCTGTGGAGAGGGACTGATGCAGTCCAGACTTCTGGTCAGAGACTTAGGTCCCTTCTGGGAATGTGCTTTTCTGGGTGACTGCAGGTCCCACTTTGGGTCTCTATTCCCTCCCCTCTCCAGATGGGGCCCAGCACTCAACTCAATTGTGGTGAAGACAGAGCTCATCTTCCAGACCACCCTCACTCTATTCAGAGATGCTCCAGCCTCCCGCATTACCCAGAGGGCTCCTGCCCATCCTCTGCAAACTGCCTATCAGAAAAGGCTTTGTGGCTGTGCTGCTAGAGGAGCAAAGATGTCTAGAGAGGTTGACCCAACACCCTTCCATCCTCAGACAGTGGCACGCAGAAGCTGCCAGGAACCCTATGATGCTCTTGTTGATTAGAAATGAGATATCTCTTGGCATACAGCATGGCCACAGCCCTGGCTTAAGAGGACCCAGCAAGTGAGGGGATCTATTGTCCTGTTCTCAGAGCACAAGTATGAACTCTTTTAGTTAGAGAGACAGAAAACTCAACTGGCTCAAGCCACAAAGAAAAGTATTGACTCATGTTGCTGGAAGCAGAGCTAGTTTCAGGCATGGCTGCATTCAGGGGCTCAGATAATGTCAAGACAAGCCAGTTTTTCTCCATCTCTCTATTCTGCCTTTGGCTGTGTGGCCTTCATCGTTGTCTTCCACTTGGCAGCAAGACAGGTGGCAGTAGCTCCAGCCCTTGCATACCTTGAGGTTTCCAGTCCATTGGGGAAGAACAAATCTACTTGCCTAATTGCTTAATCCTAAATCCCCAGAATGAGCCTCTGAGCTCTGAGTCGCCTGACTTGGGCCATGTGCCAGACACTATGGCCAGGAATGCTCTTACTGGCTCAAGTCTGGTCACATATTGATCCCCTGGAAGAGGGTTCATCAGAAGGCCATGAACCAGGAGTAGGGAAGGAGGTGGTTTCCCAGATAGAGAGGAAGACATGTCACCAGAGGAAGGTAAAGCATAGCAGAAGGCAGCAACAACACATGTCCACTACCATCCATCCTACTTTCATGAAGTGGGGTGAGAAGAGATGAGAAGAGCCAGGAGAGCCAGGCAAGGCTGGAAGGGGCCGGAAAGCAGAATGAGCTCTGTTGCTGGAGGACAATGGGGCTGAGGAGGTACTTTGGAGAGAAGCATGCTCCAAATAAGCAAGATAGGCCATTGGCAGGGCATAAGCTGGGGTGACCAGTCCCCAGGTTCCTCTTTCAGAGGCCACCTCTGAGATCCTCCTGGCCACCCCTCTTTCCATTCCTGAGCCAGGCTCAGATCCCTTAAGACAGGGCATCTTGAGTGTTTCAGTCTGGATAACCTTAATGAGCAAGAGGGAAGCATGTGACCCCAAAGAGAGACCACAGCACTACATTTCCTTTAAGTCTCACATCCTTTCTTCTAAACGGTTACATAGATAACTGCATCCTGCTCCATGATAGATCCATGTTACTTTCAATATGCTGAGTTTTAAATAACTTACCAGCTAATGTCTTTACCCAAATTGGCTGGTAAGGTTTATGGTCCAAGATGGAACCCATGTTCACTGTGTGGCTTCCAGGCCTGTGGCATGTGGGTGAGTGAGGTCTGGGTGCTGGGGAGCCTGAAAGACACACTGGACGAGGAGGCCTTCCCTTGAACCTGGGCTAGGTCAGCTGTGATGCTTAGCTGCAGATGGGAATGTTGGACTATGGGGACCTCTGTGACAATGAGCCTCCACCAAAACCTTCAACAAAGGATGAGAGAGCTGTTGAGATGGAAGAGACTCAGCTGTGTGGCCTCTTGGGCACTGAATTGTCCAGCTTCAGCTTGGACTCCCCTCCCTCTACAGCAGTGGAGAGCTCACTGGCACTTCAAGGGGGTTGACTCACTTAAAACACTGGCCAAAATCACACCCTTAGTGACTGCAGGCCAGATGGGGACCCCCTTAAAGGACCTCCACTTATGCTCTCCCCACAGCCCCATTGCAAGAACCTTTGAGTCAGCGGAGGAGGTGGTTGAGGCCCATTTTGCCTATGGGGGAAACTGAGGCTCAGAGAGGCAAGGACCTTGTCCCAGGGTGGGAAGGACAAGTTGGAAGGGACACTGAGATTCTGTGACGCAGGAGCAGTCTTGCTGGACTCTCCACCATGACCGTGACATTCTCTTTCCTAGGCAGAGATGAGGAAATGATGTGGGGTTGCCAGGAGCAGCAGCCACTTTCCTAAAGCTAAAGAGACAGGCAGAAGCTGCCACCAGCCCAGTGGTTCCTCCATGGAGACTTCATCAGTCCTTCCCCACCCAGTGGCTTCCAAGATCTGTTTTTTTCTGGCTGTTCCTGGGTAGCCATCACCCCTACCCACATGTCAGCCCCAATGCCAACATCCCCCTGGCACACAGGTCTGGCCCCATCCCTGATCCCTGGCCAGGGTGAAAGGGGAGAAACCGGGGCTTTCCCCTCCTCTCTCATCACCTTCCAGAGGCACAGGGGGACTGGTGGGATCACGAGCCACTCTAGAGGGGCTTCTACCTCCTTACACTTCCCCTGCTCATTACAGCCGATATAGCTTGAATTATTCAAACGCTAAGAAGGAGGCAGGTGAGGTCTAGGCAAGGGGAGCCAAAGTCCCCTTCCCAGCTAGTGACCCAGGGGACTGAGCACAGGCTGCTAGAATGGAGACAGAGGCTGGAAGATGCAGCCAGACTCATGGATTCCTCCCAAGCCTGGCCCCAGGAACTGGAGGCCAGGGTCCAACTCCCATGATGTGGTTGCACAGCTGGGCCCCACCTATCCTGGAGACTGAGGCAGGAACAGACGGCTCCCAACCCTCCCATCAAGCTGGAGAATGGCAGAGTCCAGTGGGCCAGCTCTGGGCTCTAAGGAGAGGCCCCCTCACCTCTGTCCAGGGTCATACCACCCACAAAGAGATAAAGTTGTTACAGACTCAGCACTTCTGGGGGAGCCCCCAAGAAGCTGTGACAGGGTCCTCAAGGCAGACCAAGCTTTGGGGGATAATGGACAAGTTTTGGGTCAGATCCAAGTCAGGGTCAAGCTCCAATCGGAGCTAGGATTGGGATTCAGTCTGGGGCTGGGGTTGGGATTCAGTCTGGAAGTTGGATCAGTCCAGGGGCCGGGGCAAGCAAGGGCCCCATGCTCCTGGAGCCTGTGGATGAGATGTGAACCATGGAGAAGGCTAACGGGTCCCCTCCTTGTCTCTGTCCCCCAGGGCAGCTGGGCAGCTGGGCTGCAGCGGGAGGAGTGTGACTATCTGCAGATGATCGAGGTGCAGCACAAGCAGTGCCTGGAGGAGGCCCAGCTGGAGAATGAAACAGCAGGTGAGGCCCCCGGGGGGAAGAGAGGTGCTGCAGACCCCCAGGGAGTCCCATTTTTCCTCACATCATGAGATCAGACCCAGGCCACATTCATTCCACATTTCTTGGCTGGGGATAGCGCTAAGGAACTGCTGGCTGGTGAGGAGAGGATGCTGGGAGAAGGTGGGGAGCCAGATGGAAGAAAGAAGGAGCTAACAGGCCTCCACATTCCCATCACCCACCCCAGGTCTGGGGAGCTCCCAGCTGTTAGCTGAGGAGAACATACTAAACTGGGGTTGTGAAAAGTGAGTGGAGCCAACTCTGTCTTTGGGGATCCCTACCCTTCTTCTCCAGGAAGAGTGGACACGATGTCCATGGCTGCCAGCCCACCCAAGATGGGAGACCCAAAGCACTACATGGTGAGGGCCTGTGACAGTGAGGGCCCCTGGCCCAGTCCAAAGAAGGGTTGGGGTAGCTTACTGGTGGGAGCACTTCTGGATCAGATTCCTCAGCCCCTGACTCAGTTGTAGCTGAGGTGGGGAGAACTGACCCCAGCACACCACACTCCAGGAATAGGCCATTGTAGTGTGTTAGCATCTCAGAGGGAGAGTAGAGGACACTCGGTGAAGTATGTGACCCCCCATAGGGACCACATGGAAGCTCAAAGCCATCATGACTGTCTAGATCGAGAAGGGGCACCAGGCTAGTCTGCATGGGTCTGGAATACTCACCACAGGAGGGGGAAACTGAGGCCTAGCTCCTTCCTCCCAACCCTGGGTTCTGCCTGTCATCACAACACCCAGAAGTGACACTACACACACTGGCCCCTAGGCACACACACTGACTTCTCCATCCCAACCTGCCCTCAGCAGGCCAGATGAACCATCAGCTCATCATCCTGCTGATTAGACAAGTCAAGGTCAGACTCAGAGGCTGAGCATATGGGGGCCCAGCTCATCCTCTGAGGGTCTGAGGGAGCTCCGGCGTGGCAGTGTGAAGGATGGTGCCAGGGGCCCCCTTAGGTGACCTGGCCGGGCCATCAGATCAGACGACAGCACCCTCTCCTCTTCACTCCCCGACCTCGTGTGCCCGCACCTGGCTCAGCAACCCTGGGGTGAGAATGGGAGGACTTACAGAGGGCTTCCTTCCAAAGGCGCCACTTGAGCAGACTCGGAAGGGTGGGGAGGGTTTGGAGAAGCGGAGAGGCTGGGAGGGTGGGAGGCCCCGAGGCAGACTGTGCTATGGTGAGCGGGAGTGGGGGGGGGGGGGGGGGGGGGGCTAGGGGCGCACTGAGGGGGGGGGGGAGGGCTGGAGGCAGTGAGGTGGCTGTGCCTGCTCTGGGCCTCCCTCCCAGCTCACCTCCCTGAGGCCGAGCTTACAGTTGTGTAACAGCCTCACTCAGGAGCAAGGAGCATCTTTACGTCCTCCTGGCTCCCCAGTCCCCCGCCACCTCCCTGAGGCAGACAGTTACATAACCCCTATCAGGTCCCTCCTTCTTGGCTCTGGTGCCCAGGCGCTCTGCCTCCTGCACCACGAGTGAGCATGTGTAGCCTCACAGATGGGCCTCACCAGCCCCAGCTCTCAAGGAGGGACGGCCCCCTGTCTCCTGGGGTCCTGAGACTGAGGCCTGGGTCCAGGGGTGGCCAAACCTGCCTGCTGTTCATATGCCCCACCTCAGCCCACCAGGGCAGGGAGGCAGGGCCAGGCTGCAGATAGGCCTTGGCAGGCCCTAATGACAGGATCGTGGGCAGCCCAGAGAGGCCCAGACCCCAGACTCTAGACCCCACTGCAGCACCTCCCAGGCCCCGAGGGCAGGCCACCTCGTGATCCTGATGAGGTCATTACTGGCACAGGATACCTGTCAGGTGCCAACACCCTGTCACCAGGCAGCCGGCCTGGGATCCAGAGGAGGGCAGGTATGGGTCTGTGGACTGTGACCTTGTGTGGGGCTCTGTGCATGTTCACACACATCCAGGTGTGTGTTCCTGGCCCATGTCTGTCTAGGGCTATGTCTGTGCATCTGGGGTCTCTAACTCCGTGTCTGACTCTGAGTGTCTTTGTGTGTCAGAAGCATGTGTCTGTGTAAGTCTGGACATGCCTGGAGGTGTCTGCCTGCTGTGTCTCTGCGCGTTGGTTTGTATGTGCGTGTATCTATGAGTGTGAATCTCTGTGGTATGCCCAGTCATGTCTACGCGTGTATGTCTGTGAGTTGTGTGCAGCTCTCTGTACCTGTGTTTGCTTGTGTCTGGCCTTTCTATGTCTGAGTAAGCCTATATGTATGTGTGTTTGCATGTGTGTCTGTGGTTCTGTGTGCCTGGGAGTGCTTATCAGTGTGTATGTCTCTCTGTGCACACATGCCTATAAAATGACACAGCAGAGGCCCCGCCCTGCCTCGCCATTCCCCATCCCAGGCTCTAGGTTGGACTTTCTTTCCTGTTGAGGTGGCAGCCCCCCATGGGCACACACAGCCAGCCTGGGCCCTGTGTCTCTGTGGGCCTGGTGACACATGTGGTGAGACCTGTGGGGTCTCCGTGGGCTGGGCACACAGAGAATACTCCCAGGGCCCAGCCCAGGACAACAGACCTTCCAGATGACTAGCATTTTCTTGGCTGTCACCCGCTTTACGGCTTCCTAACCCTGCTGCCTCCTGCAGGAAGCTTCCCTGACCACCTGGCCCTCCTGGCCCCTCCTCCCTGGCTCCCCTGCCCTGCTCACCAGCTTGTGCCCCAGCACCAGTTCTCAGCCCAGCCCAGCCCTAGCGGTGCTGAGATTCCTTGAGGCCAAGTGTGGCCTCCCCAAAGGCAAGGCCTAGTCTTTCTCTTGTCTGTGCCACCTCTGGTGAAGCAGAACTCAGGGCCAAACACCCAATGCTGAAGTCACTCCCCAACTTGTGCTGCAGTTAGAGAGCCAGAGAGCTCAAAGTCTGGTGAGGACCCAGACACAATAGCTGGACTACAAAACAGGGTGTGCCCAGTGCTGTCAGAGAGGGGTAAACAAAGTCCAGCAGAGCCAAATTCCCAGAGAAACAGCATCAGGCCCAGACTCCAGCATCAAGGAGTACGAAAGATTTGCTGGAAAGGGAGCATGTGAACAGGCTGCACCCCTCGCCAGCAATGTGTCCTTGGGCTCATTATCTAATCGCTCTATGCCTCAGTTTCTCATCTGTAAAATGGGAGGGTTAAAGAAGTTGTTTATTTAAAGAGAGTCGAACAGAGCCTACCACATACAAAGGTTATGTAAGTGTTCTCTGATATTATTAACAGGGTCTCCAATGGCTAACAGGAATTGACTGTCCTGAAGGGCCCCTACCTGGCCTCCAGAGAGGCTGGCACAGGAATGGAGGAGGGGAGGGACTGGGAGCCAGAGTGAGGCCACCAAAGCCTCAGGACAGGGTGGGGCAGAAGCCTTGGGGTCCCTGAGGAAGGGAGGCTGTGCTCTCTGACCAGACCCTGGGGATCCAGTTGTTCTCAGCCTTCCACTGCAGGTGCCACCTGGCTGCTGCAGCCCCATAAGGTACCCCTCCCTGCAGCTGGCCCACTCCAGCACTCAGAGTCCGCGGGCTCTTCCCCAAATGGGGCCATCCTTTCACCTGTTCTTCCCAGGCCCCCCTCTTGGGAACTCATGAACCTTCGGACCTGGGCTGGGCTGGGCTTGGCCCAGATGCCGTTGACTTTGGCTCAGGGGTTGGGTTTCCTGAGCAAATCTGTGGGACTGGCAGGGTTGCAAAGAGACAATTAAACTTCCCTCAGGGAAGGGGATCTGGAGGAGTCCCAGTCACTCGGGGACACCCAGCCCATGAACAGGCAAAACCATGGCGTTTGCATTTGCCTATTAAAGCAGACCCCTAGAGACCCCATTATTCCCCCTTCACCAGTCAGGCCCTCAAGACTAATAAGTACACAGTGGAGAACAGAGCCTGCAAGACAGAGTTTTCTCTGAACTGCCCCCTGACCACCACTCCCATCACAATTCACAATTCGACTGAGTTGGGGGCCTCTGGGTTGCTTTGTGAGTTTTGAGAAGACTCCTCAAGAACTAGCTGAACCCCAATATACCCATCACCCCACCATACCCAACACTTCCTTTTTATAACAAATATTTCCTAATGCTTCCTTTACCATGATAAAAAGAGATTCAGGATACACACATTCATTTTTTTTTAAATGCTGTTCTAGTTGTAAGAGAAAAAAAGGAAAGTAACTTATAATAAAATGCTCTGTATATATTTAGGCACAATTACTCTCAAAGATAAGAAGACATAGTCTGAAGGTTGTACCTATAAATATAAACCCTGGGAAGGTGAGAGCTATAAAGGTAGATTGATATACACCGTGGTTTCATCACTGACTCAGGTGTCACGAGCAGCATTGCTGTAGGTAAAGTGATTTTCCAAAACATTCAACAATTCTTAGTAAAGTTCAGAACACAACAAGCCCAGCCTTCTCTCCCCGTACTCAGTAGTTGCATTCCTGGGAAACTGTGTATGTTAAACCTGTGCAATTAGGGCCTTGTGTTTATCTGTAAAACAGAGTAAGAGTCTAGGCTCTGGTCATTACAAAAAGTTTCCACCTACACACATACCCAGTGGCTCATTCGAAAGCCTTGCAATTCATCATTGTGCAGGACCATGCAGCCTGTCTGCCTGGCATCCCTGTGCCTGCCCATCAAATGCAGGGTGAGGCCCCCAATCCTTGCAACAGACAAACCCCTCCCCCAACTGTTTGACACCCCCTCAGGAGTGCTCTGTCCCTCACTAAGGACCATGGAGCTGTAGTCATGCTTCCCACTCCCCCCTCCCTGTCGGGACAGGCCCTGCACAGCCAGGCTGGGTAGTTGGTGCCCGCCCCCCAGACTGGAGACTCCTGGAAGTGGGGTCCTGGAGGAAAAGGAAACGAGTGGGTGCCTGTGGGCTCAAGCCCCAAGGCTGGAGGCATCTGGTAGCCATGCTGACCCATTTGTCTTCTGCCTTCACCCCACAGGCTGCAGCAAGATGTGGGACAACCTCACCTGCTGGCCGGCCACCCCTCGGGGCCAGGTGGTCGTCTTGGCCTGCCCCCCCATCTTTAGGCTCTTCTCCTCCACTCAAGGTAAGAGCTCTGGGTTGAAGCAAGGGACGTGGGTGGCCCAAGTGGTGCCGGCTGGAGTGGGAACTCACCTCTCAAGAAAGTGAGACGACAAAGGAAAGTGGTCAAAGGGGCTGGAGCAATCAAGGAGGCCTCCTGGAAGAGGATGCACTGGCACGAGGTCTTTGAAGCACTCATGGGATTTGACCAGCTCTTCACATTAAGATAAGCAAGTGGGAAGGGCTCACTAAATATTTGCTCAGCAATTGATAACTGATTGACTGACAGACATTTGATTAAATTATGGCTCCCGTGTTCCCATTGTCTTGGGCTGGTCATGATTCAGTCTTTCGCTGTCTGGAGCTGATGGCCTTTCTGGCTCCATGAAACCACTGCACAGCTTTGCTTCTGTAAACACCTTATCGTGTTCTGCCTAAACGAATGTTCACATGGAAGGCAGAAAACAGGGAGCCTCTTTAGGAAGTGGGCTTTCTCGCTACTGAGTCAAGAGGCTCGCAGTGTAATTTATGCAGCCATTCTTTCATTCCATGAATGTTCATTACACACCTACTAGTACGACAGGCACTGAGCCAGACAAACCCACGGTCGGGCATGGGATAGAACAGCCATGCTGTCTGCCCTCACAGAGCTACCATTCTAGTTGGAGAGACGTTTAGCAAGAAAACGGACACACATATAAATGGTAAGCAGGGCAGGGAGGGAGAAGATGTGGGGGTGACGTAAGGCAAGTGCTCAGGGATGTTCTCTTTGAGGAGACCTGGGGGTGGGAAAGAGCCACCACGGACAGATCCTGGGTGGGCGGATCATTGAGAGAGAATCTCCTGCCCCTGGGATGAGAACTAAGGAAACTCAAAGGAGGTCAGTGAGGCTGAAGCAGAGAGAGCTCAGGAGGGAGGAGACAGGTGGGCGGAGGCCAGACCCTGCAGGCCTTGATGGCTGACTGGGGACTGGGCTTTTCCTAAATTCGCTGAGAAGCCCCTGGGGCTTTAAGCAGAGGACTGACATAGTCCACTTTAGGTTTTTCACTGATAACTGGTTTCTGTGAGAAGAAAGGATTGTAGGAGTGCAAATGGGAAGACCCAACCACACAGCAGGTGAGAGATGATGGTGATTTGAACTTGGGAGAGAGCATGGCAGAGGAGAGAAGGGGGAGACTTGCCTGTGGAGGTCATGGCGGAGCCCGAGGGGGAGGGAGGGATCACACATGCCCCCCCCTCAGGTCTAGGTTTGATGAGCTGGGGAAAAGAGAAAGCTGGATGGGGTGGGGAGGACCTAGGGAGGAGCAGGCTGGGGTGGGGAAGATAGAGGGAGGAGCAGGCTGGGGTGGGGAGGATTGAGGGAGGAGCAGGCTGGGGTGGGGAAGATGGAGAGGGGAGCAGGCTGGAGTGGGGAGGACTGAGGGAGGAGCAGGCTGGAGTGGGAGGGACTGAGGGAACAGCAGGACCTAGATAAGGATTCAGAGAGCAAGTAGAAAGACTCTTGGGTATCAGTCCAGGTGGCTTTTTCTTCTCTGGACCTCAGTTTCCCTGTTTGTAAAGTGGGCACAGGAGGTGGACCAAATGGTGTCTTTGGGATAGGCCAGTTTTGCCCCCAGTGCTCGATATTGCAACCTCAGCAGTGAAGGAGAGACCTCTATGCCCTCCCCGTGGGATCTGGGAGCAGTCACAGGCCGGCGCCCACCTAGCCCAGCCCTCCTCCAGGGGAACCCAGCACCTGAGCGGGCAGGAGATGAGTTCCTCTAGCAGGTCTCATAGTGCATCCCGTCAGCAGAGGCTGGCAACCAGCCTTCTCTCGGATCCCTGGAAGCGCCTGCTAATTGCATTCCTCCCTGACACTCTGCTAATTGCATTCCTCCTGACGGCTCTTCCTTCTGGCCCTGCTGGAATTGTCAAGGCAGCTCCTTCACTTGAGAGCCTGGACTCCAGCCCACCATCTGGCTAACCCTGAGGCTGCCAGCCTCAATGGGCCCCACATGGTGCCTTTGTACAGATGAGAAAAGGCAGCCCTTCCTCAAGTGGAGTTGACCTCTCACCAGAACCCACCTAGTGGCCAGCTGAATATGAAGTAAATATCAGCCCCTATCGTCCATCAGCCAGCCACCCTTGTGCCGTGAACAACCTGCATGGCAATACTTGACAGCCCTAGTTTCTGAAAATGATGGAGACAAATAGGAGACTGGGTTAGGGGCGCACAATGTAAGAGAAAGAGGATGTGTTTTCTTGGGCAACTAGATGAAGAAAGTGTGAGCAACTGGCCTTAAATTTCAAAGAGGGAAGTTTGCAAGTAAAGCAGTGCAGGGTAGGGGTGATGCCAATGCCAACTCCTTGAGTAACAGGACTGGGGAAAGGAGTGTCCCCCCGGAAGGGTTGGAAGGGACCTAGGGGGACAGCTGAAGAACCTTTGTAGAAGATAAAGATTGTGGAGAGTTGGAAGTTATCTACCCAGACAGAGGACTGCTTATCAAGGTGCCAAAATGTTTGTGGGGCCCAGTCCTTTAACTCCTGGTCTGCGTGTCTTTCATCTGTGGTGTTTTTACCTTCAAATATCTGAAGAGACTTTTTTTAGAATAAAAAAGAGGATAGCTATTTTGGTTGAGAAAACTCAACGTACAGTCTATGTTAACTGTGTCTATGGGGTCTATGGGACACCTCCCCCACCCCACACCCCACCACCTGCATCGCGGAGCCATAAGTAAGGAAGTCTTGATGCCAGCCTAAGACGTTGGCCCTGGCTGGCTGGGACGGGGAGCCATTGACAGGATTTCAGGAGGAGGGCACCATGGCCACATCTAGGTTTTAGAACAATCCCTCCCGCTATCTCAGGGTGGGGAGTGGCTTGGAGGGGGCGGGAAAGCAAGGAGACCCATCAGGAGGTTCCTACCTAGTTCAGGGGAGATGAGGTGGTGGTGGAGAGGAAAGAGAGGCTGGGACAGGACTGGCAACTGATGAGGGAGAGGAGAGAGGAGTAGGGGAGAAAATGGTACCCTGATTTCTGCCTCCAGTCTCCGAGTGGTGCTTTTCACATGGAGAACCGAGGGAGGAGTGGTGGGCCTTGACTTCTTTCTGAGACATGGTGAGCGGGAGGAGACTGGCAGAACAGGGCATCCCTCCTAACATGGGGTTAAAGTGCCCTGCCCCTCCCTCCCAGTCCCCCTCTACACACATAAGGTCTGCCAGTTCCTGGGCCCAGACTGGGGAGAGGCTCTTGGCTGCTTCTTAGGGTCCCATGGTGACTGCCTTTGAGATCTCCTCAAGAACGGTTCCCTTCCAGGGTGGCCAGGGCTCCAGGGGACAAGATGCCCCTTCAGCCACTGCTGGGAGCCCAGAAAGATCCGGGCTGACCTACATCTGCATCCCAGGCCTGCTACTTCCTTGCTGTGTGACCATGGGCAAGTCACTCAACCTCTCTCAGCCTTGACATCCCCATCTTTTAGTGGGACTAAAGTAACTCCTGATCACTAGCCTTAACGCATTAATGTTTGCTCCCTCCTGCTCCCACAGAAGGCATGTGACGCTGCTGGATCACTCAGGTTCACTAGCTTAATTCATGATGATACCAGGTGCCCGCTGTGTCATGGGCATAACCTCAGGGAGCCTTGGTCTCTCTGGCAAGTGGGGAGCCCAAAGCCTGAGGTGTTAGTGTCCTAGCTTCAAGGCTAGCTGATCTGGCCTTGTCCCCTTTTCTAATTTGCCCCAGCCTGGTGGGGGCAGTCCCCACAAGAATCAGATCCTGGGAGGGGACAGGGCGCCAGGGCCCACAGTGAGCTCCTTAGATCTTGGGCTGAGGCGGGCCTGCAGTTTGATAAGGGGCTCCTTGAAGCCTCGAGGTCCACCCGCCCCCAGCCACATTGGGGGAAAGCTAAGGGGCTGAGCGGGGGCTGCATGAGGGCTTTTCTCCTGTCCTGGGAACCCCTTGCAGCAGTGTGGTTGAGAGGCCTGTGCAGGAAAGGCCCAGTGTCCCTTCCTGAGCAAAGTCCCTCCTGCCCTCCTCCAGGACCTTACAGTGGAAAGAGACCCAGCCCCAGCTGCTCCTTCCTGGCTGTCCCCCACCACCCCCCAGCTGTCCCTCAGTTCCCCATCCATAAAACAGTGATAAGAACCCTTTCAAAGGGTGGCCAGGAGGATTTAGAGATACTGAGTGTGGGATCACTTGGTACTTTCTGAGCACGTGGCAAAGTTTGGAAGTATTAAACACACATGCACTGTGACCCTCCATGAGTTCACAGGACAGCCTGACTCCTCCTACAGCTCTGCACCTGGACACCCAAAACAAGTCACCTCAGTGCAGGTGAGAGCAAGCTTACCTGGGAACACTCTGGGGACCACACCTGCTCTACCCTGTCCTCTCTGTGTGGCCTTGGGCAAATGACCAACCTCTTGGAGCCTCACTTCTCAACTGTGAAATGGGATTACCTTCCTCGATGGATAGTTGAGGGAACTCAATAAGATACTGCGCCTGAAGCGCTCCGTACAGCATTGACATGTGAAAAGTTCTCAAAACTTGCTGTTGTGATGAAGCCAATGATGGTGATGATGGTGATGATAGCGATGATGCTGGTGGTGATGATGGTGATGCCGGTGGTGATGGTGCTGGTGGTGATGGTGCTGGTGAGAAAGGAGCTAGAGGGCAAGGATGTTGGGATCCATCTCCTTGGATGGGGGTCTTCTCTGGCTCACCCATTTTCTCTTAAACTCCCCCCTCCCTCTCAGGGAAGAGGACACCTCCCCAGGGCTGGCGAGTGGGGACCCTTGGAGGTACCCCTCACGTCACATGGCCCTTTAGTGGTCCTGTCCCTTTGCTGGAGCTTTGGGCCTCCAAGGACAGTGAAGAGTGACATGCCCTGGAGCCCTAGCCTCAATGTGGTTCAGCCCCCAGATCCTGCAATGCTGTGCTGCCTGATTCCCCTTGCACATGCCTTTGCCTGGGCAGGTTCCCCTTCCAGGAGCTCCCTGCTTCTCCATTGATGAGGATTGTGCCCTCATCAGGTGTCCTCCAACCCCCACTCACCTCCTGCCTCACCTTTGGTCCCTCTCCAGCAGCACATCTGAGCCCCACTGGGTGTGGAAGGCAACCCAAGCCTGTAGGCCCAGGCAGGCTGACTGAGGAGGACTGGGCAGGCCTGGGCCCTCACCCCAGCCAGAGGGATGCTGTCTGTACCTGCATAACAAAGAGACCATCTGCCACACCAGTTCTGGTGGCCCTGTGACAGGGTCAGTGTTTAGCTCATGGCAAGGGCCAAGGATCATTCGGTGCCAAGGATCCAGGCTGTCTGTGACAAGGATCACTTTCTGTTGTATCTGGGGCCAGGTTCAAACATGACAAGGGACAGGGCTGTGCCCAGAAATGTCTGCTCTGACTGTCATCTGTGTCAGAGGGTCCCCTGGCAGCCCTAGAGAGGCTTCCCCCTGCCCCATGTTCCCCCATGATGCCCTGGGTGTTTAGGTCAGGGCAGCGGGAGCCTGATACAGCAGGGGATGATGGGAGTAGGGCTGAGCCCCATGCCTACTCCATGGACCTGCCCTGCTCCCAGCCTCAACTTCTCTCCTCTCCACCCCTGCCCTCCACCCAGGCAACGTGAGCCGCAGCTGCACCAGTGAGGGCTGGACGCACCTGGAGCCTGGCCCCTACAACATTGCCTGTGGCTTGGATGACAAGACATCAGGTTTGGACGAGGTGGGCCTCAGTGCATGTCCCCCTTGACCTGCTAGGCTCCTTCCACTCGCTCCCACTCAGGGCTGAGGTTGCCATCTGTGTGGGAATCAGGACTCCTGGGGTCTACCCTCCCCTAGCCTCCTCCCTCTTCAGGCCTGCATTTCTCAGGCTCATCTCCTGGCTTCCTGTGACAGGGTACAGAAGGGAGCTATCATGAGGATGCTCACAGCAGAAAAGCTAAAGCAGCAGCCCCTGGCCAGGCCACCGCACTGCCTGGTGGGAGCCCTGCTCCAGCCCTGGAGATGGCACGGCTGGCAGATATTATCCCCTGTGTCGCATGCAGAGGGAAACTGAGGTGCAGATCTTGGAAGGAACCAGCTGCAGATAGCCAACAGCCAGTCAGGGACAAGGATAGGGACAGGAAAAGGACCTGTCCACAGTCCCAGGACAAGGATCTACCCTGAAGCAGGTGAAGTATAGGTGGTCACTGTAAGGATGTGAGGCCAGGAGCCAGGTTGGGATATTGATGGGGAAGCAGGAGTATAATTGGAGTCCTCGGCTGGAGCCCCTCTCTGCTTTGGTGTGCGAATGCATGTGTGCGTGTGTCTGTCTGTCTGTCTGGATGACTTCTGTCCCACCCTCAGACACCCCTCTCAGACAGGTCTTTCACTCCTCTCAAGAGGGCAGCAATTGCCTCAGAGGCCTTCACAGCCCACCAGATCCTCAGGCTGGATCTAAATCCCTTAAATCCCACTTAACCACTTGCCTTCTCTGCAGTGGGGCATGGGAGGTGGAGAGGAAGGAGGGGCCTGCCCAGGGACGGTTGCTCTGAGTGTGTGTTCATGGGGAAGGCATCGGGAGGTGGCCAGCAGGAAGCTCTTGGGTTCCAGCTTTGTCCTGCCTCCCCAGAAAGGCCAGATTGCCCTCATCCTGCTGACAAGAGCCCCAAATGGGAAATTATCCCACAGTGACTTCTTTCCCATTCTCCATTCCCTGTGTGCCCGTGAAGACATGGCGAGGGGGCCTCATGACAAGAGGGCCTCATGTTGGGGTTTGAAGGGCAAACAGTCTTGGTCCCCTAGGATGCTGAGCCCAGAGTCGGCACAGAAGGGGTGCCAGACACATGCGTGAAGAATGGACAAATGGACGAATAAAACTTGTGAGGTCTTCACTCATTCCCTCACTGACATTTCCCTCATGAAGGAGCAGAGAGAAGGGGTTGAATTCAATCCCCTCCTCCACCTTGGGAAGCAGTCCTGTCCTGTATGAGGAAACTGGGTCAAGGGGTCAAGGGGTCTGGGGACTGAAGGGGGCTGCTTAGCTGCTCTTGGGAGCCCTGGGCCTCAGCTTCCTCATCTGCCAAGGCAGTGATGGAAGGCAGGGTATGTAGGGCATCCCGCTCCTGCCAGCACCCCCTCGGTGAGCCCACCTCATCCCCCGCCCAAGATCCTTACCAACCTCCCTCTAGCAGCAGCAGACAGTGTTCTACAGTTCCGTGAAGACTGGCTACACCATCGGCTACAGCCTGTCCCTCGCTGCCCTTCTGGTCGCCACAGCCATCTTGAGCCTGTTCAGGTGAGGTCCAGCCCTAGCAACAGGCCTCAAAGCAGACCTGGCCAGGTCCCTCCAATGCTCGAGCCCAGCCTGGCCCAGCACGCTCTGCCTCCCTCCTCTGTTGCTCCCTGGGCGGCACACAGCCCCTGCCCCAGCCCCCCTGCCAAGCCAGCCTCCCTTAGAGACAGCAGGCTGCTCAAAGTGTCCCACCTGTTGCAGCCTAGGCCCCCACAGGATAGCCCTGCACCTAGGGATAAGGCACCAGAGGGTGGGGCCTGTGCTCTGGAATGAGGCACCTGGAGGCTGAGGCTCTCAGAGGCCAGGCTGCACACGGGGATGGGATACCTGGGGGCAGGAACCCCCTTAGGGGCAGGGCCTGCACTCTGAAGCCACATGCTCCCCCTGCCCTACCCTTTCTCAGAGCACTGGACAGTGTTGGTTGGGGTGGGGGTGGGAGGCCCCTTCCGCCTCCCAGATCTGGCCGCCTCACACAGGAAGCTCCACTGCACGCGGAACTACATCCACATGCACCTCTTCATATCCTTCATCCTGAGGGCTGCCGCCGTCTTCATCAAAGACTTGGCCCTCTTCCATGGCGGAGAGACGGATCACTGCTCTGAGGGCTCGGTGAGGACCCCGCCCAGGCCCACCTCCCTCCGTCTCTCCTTCATCTTCTCTTACCTGAATCTCCTTCTCCCCCCTCTCTCCACGCTTTCTCTTTCCCCTTCCTCTCCTCTCTCTGTCTCTCTGTCTCTGTCTCTCTCCTTTTCTCTCTCTCTCTCTCTCCTAGGATGGCCATACCCCATCCGACCCCATCTGGCAGCTCCTTGAATCCCACTCCCCTCCCAGCAACAGGAGATGGTGCTCAGCCACCTGGGAGTTCACAGACCTGCTCCTGCCAATGAGAAATGCCTCTCCTTGGTAGGAAATGGGACACTTCATGGCCAGAGACCACAGCCCCCATCCCACCTTTCTTGCTAATTTCCCGTGTGACCTTTGGGAACTCCCTGCCTCAGTTTCCCCATCTGTGCAAGGACTTCCAAGCTTCCTTCCAACTCTACCCTCTGCCATCTGCATACCCAGGCTTGGCTCACCTTGTCACCCTTCCTACTCTCCCCTCTTCCCATCTGGAGCCAGTCCAAACACACACAGCCCTCCTCTTCTGTTCTTACCCTGCCCTTGGTCAGTTCTGGGCCTCCTTAGGGAAGGGTGGCTAAGACAGTAGTTAAAGAATTCATTGCCTGGCACTAAGCGGTCCCTCTCCAGCTGATTCTGAGCTCAGGGCCCCCTCCCTGAGTTCCTCTTGAGCTAGGACAGAAAGCTCGAGACCAGCCCTGGCACCTACCCATTCCGGTGACTCATTGCTTCATGAGTGACCACAGAGGCAGTGCATTATTTCAGGGGTCAGCAGTACCTTCTCCCCAAAGAGTGAACCTATAGTGGTGGAATCTCAGGCATCTTGACAAGAGGGAGGGAAAACCCAGAGGAGCCACTCTGGCCATTCCCAGAGGTCCTCAGAGGATCCAGCCTGGGAGCTGGGGCTGAGTCAGACCTGTGCGTGTAAGCCGCAGAGCCTGGGGAGCAGCCTGCAGCCTCTAGCACGCTTGTTAAAGATAACGATGGAGATTCATTAGTAGCTCTGTGAAGCTTTCCTAAGGCAAGGAGAAGCACAGATAATTGTCCTGTTACAGAGCTGAGTTATTCTTGTTGTAAAGCAAATGGGGGAGGGTAGGGGAAACAGGCACACCTGCAGCTAGAGGGTCTGACGGGGGACCTGAGGAAGGACTTCCCAGCCATAGGGAGAGGAGGATAGGCTACTCTCCGAGGATGTCTCAAAGTCAAGGGCACAGGAAGGAAGGGTGGAAATACCTGTGTTCTGGGTACAGGGAGGAGTGGAAGCTAGGGCTTCCTGGAGGAGGGTGACTTTAAGCTCTGCTCACAAGTATCTGGGTTTGATCTGAAATGGGAGAGGACAGAGGGCCCAAATGACGTAATCATGCCAGGGGGCCCACCCAGAGCCCCTGATTGCCCTACTCAGGGGTCTCCCTGACTCCTCCCTTGTCCTCCCCTGCCTGGGGAACCCATTATCCCACTAGCTCCTCTGGCCCCCAGGACGAATAGCCATCTCTTCCCTCTCCTTTTTTCCTAATTTCTACTTCCCCCTCCTCTTCCCTCTTCTCAGTGCCCATCTCTCCTCAACACTTCCGTCTGGGCCACACTCCACAGTCCACAGCCCACATCCCCACACATTCAAGGGACTCTTGCAAACACTAGCAAGAATTCTCCCTCATACCTCTTCCAGCTGCCTTCAATCCTAATTGGAATAAGATGAATGGGGAGAGGGGGTTAAGTGGATGGGTAGGTAGATGGATGGCTGAGTAAACAGGTGCATGGATAGCTGAGCAGGCAGAAGGATAGATGGATAAAGTGAGAAAAATTGGATAGATGATGGATAGAGGCGTGGGTGGGTAGATAGGTGGAAGGATGGATGAGCAGACTGATGGACAGATGGATAGAGGAATGGATGGATAGATGGCTAGGTGTGTGGGTTGGTAGTGGATGTCTAGAAGGTGGATAGGTAGATGAATGGAGAGATAGATAGGTGAGTGTGTGGATGGATTGATAGATAGAAGAAGAATAGATGACGGATGGTAGATGGATGCATGGGTGAGTTGGTAGTGGATGTCTAGGGAGTAGGTGGGTAAATAAATGGATAAATGGATAGGTGGGTAGGTGGATGATCAGATGGGTAGGTGGGTGGATAGATATATAGATAGGAAAATGAAGAGATGGTAAATTGATGGATGAATAATTAAAATTGCAAGCTTATTCCAAAGCATCAGATGACCTAAAATCAGGGAAAATGGGAAAGCCACTGAGTACATTTTTAAGGGGATAATGCAAAAATAACAGAGATTACGTTGTCTGTACCACAACCTTGTTTGTTGTCCCAGACAGAGATGTGGGCAGGCAGGGACCCCTGCTAACCCCAGTGAGCCCCCTCTCTGCTCGTCCTCCTGCAGGTGGGCTGTAAGGCAGCCGTGGTCTTATTCCAGTACTGTGTCATGGCCAACTTCTTCTGGCTGCTGGTGGAGGGCCTCTACCTGCACACCCTGCTTGCCGTCTCCTTCTTCTCCGAGCGGAAGTACTTCTGGGGGTACATACTCATCGGCTGGGGTATGGTACCAGGGAGGGCTGCCAGGCTGGGGTTAGAGGGGGCAAGGCCTGGGGAGCTCACTAGGGGCGGGTGCCACCCCAGCCTGCAGTCTTAGGTCTTGCTGGGCTGCAGGTCCTGCCTATAAGGCTCTCGGCCAAGGGTTGATAAAAGCTGCCCAAATGTCTGACCCCAGGGCAGGTGCCCTCAGGCTGCAGCTGCACCTAGGGCTGATCTGGTACGACAGACAGGTTCTACGAACATCCTTCCATTTCCCCTTCAGCCCTTGAAATGCTGCTAATCTATGAAGTGCCTCTGCCGAAATTAGAAAAAGACTCTCCCTTTAGGTGGACACAGGCCCTCAGGCATGCAGTTTCAGCCCCTCAGTGGAGCATCTTTCCACAATGAACAACCTATGCAACCATAGGTGGCAGCACTGAAAACCCCCCCTTTTCTCTCTCCCCCCGTCTCTGGTTCCTTCTCCTCAATCTCTCCCTCATGCCTGCCATGGCATCTATCCCTGCCTCCCGTGCCCTCTCCTTTCTTTCTCTCTCTTTGGCCCTGACAGGAGTGCCTAGCACATTCATCATGGTGTGGACCATCATCAGGATCCATTTTGAGGATTATGGGTGAGCTGTCACCCCGCCCTCTCCTCCTGGCTGTCATCACTTGGGGCAGATCCCCTGGGTGGAATGAGGGGGACCTGGGAGCAACAGACTCCGGGCCTGTGATCTCTAAAGGGTTTGAGGGCAGAGCCGGGGACAACTGGGAGGACTGCTGACTCCCTCTGGCTGAGGACAACCTCTCTCATTCTCCCCCACCATACCCTGCCCAGATGCTGGGACACCATCAACTCCTCATTGTGGTGGATCATAAAGGCCCCCATCCTCACCTCCATCTTGGTAAGGCCTCCTCCCACCACTCAGAGATGGGGAAACTGAGGCCCAGATAGGGTAGACAACTTACCTTAGGTGCCACAAGAAATTTGTGTCTAGGTCAGAACTGAAAGCTAGGCTTCCAGTGCAGGATCATCCCCATCCCTTCCTCCACCAGTTCTTCCTCTAGAATAGAGAAAACAGATTGAGAGGCCTAGTCCTCAGGGATGTGAAGTAGAGTTCCCAGATGACCTGCCCAAAGGGGAACAGCTAAGGGAAAGGTAAGCTGAAAGGGCAGCAGGTCCCTGGGGATGAAGGCAGGCCATCAGCCCAGGGGGCTGGACACCCCTGCCTCCCCTCTCTGACCACTTGACCTTGACCCCCACCCACCAGGTGAACTTCATCCTATTTATTCGCATCATCCGAATCCTGGTTCAGAAACTGCGGACCCCAGATGTTGGGAAGAATGACAGCAGCCCATACTCGTGAGTGTGGGCCCAGTACACTGGCCCTCCCAGTATCCCCATCCCCAGTCCTCAAATCACCCCACATCCCCTTGAAGTCCCCCTCCAGAGTCACCAAAAAGCCACCTTGCTCTTGCCTACCTCAAGCCCAATGGCTGGGCTCAGGCCATGAGTGTCCCCTGCCCCAGCCCCACCTGCACCAGGCTCATGAGCCCCATATCTGTTTCTCCTGCAGTCACTCACCTAGCAGATGATCTGCCCCACGTATGTATCTGCTGCTAAGCCAGATTGCTCGAGAAGACAGTAGATAACCTGTATCTTGTGTACACCATGTGCCTGGCATAGAAAAAGGGCACAATAAATGCACAGTAAATGAATGCCCTGGGGCAGCCCCCAGTCTGCCAACAAGACAGCCATATTCAGGGCTCAGTACGCCCCAGTAATAATAACGTCTGCAGTTTCTATGCCAGGCATATGCTAAAGGGTTTCCATGTGTCATCTCATTTCATCCACACAGTCCCCACAAAATTGTCCCTGTTTTACAGATGAGGAAACTGACACGCACCCCTCCTCCTCAAGGGTTTGGGAGCACATTGCCATGGCAGGGGGAGGGCACAGCATCCATGGGACAGTGGTTATGAGGTCTGTTCCCTGTGGGAGGATTGGAGAAACAGGCAGGTTTTCATGAGAACAACAAAGGTTGAAGACAGAACTAGAGAAACCTGAAAAGGGTGGCTGTGAGGTCAGTAGGGGTCTGCATGCCCACCGAAGGGAACAGGAGAGTGATTATCAGTGCTGCACAGACAAGACAAGCCTGGGGCATCCCACAAGGGTCTTCTAGTCCTGGGATTCTAGAATGTTCTTCCTGACCTGGCTTCTCTCCGGGGAGTCTTTGCTGTGATTCTAAGATTCCTGGCTCGAATGTCACGAGCTGCTGGATTTAGGATTCTATTCTGGAATCCTGTGATTCTCTCTGATGAAACTAAGACTCACGTTCCTGGGATGACAGCATTCTCTCCTGCTGGGTGTGTAGGTGGAGCTTCCCTTCCAGTTTGAGACGGGAAGGCCCTGCGGGGGTCTGCAGTCTGCCAAGGGGCAGCAAGCACATCAGGCCTGCGCACCCTGATTCTCCATTTTGCCTGTGGGGCCTTCTTTCCTCCAATGTACAACTGCTCAAAAGGGCTTGAATCTGAGGCAAAGAGAGCTGGTCATCGCCAGGTCCACGTGGGTGAGATGGAAACTGAACAGCTGTCAGCAGGCAGAAGGGGTGGGGGGAGTAGGAGACGGAGCTCCCTGCGGAGGGGCTGTCAGCTCCCACTCTCCACCTCCCCATAAGCCTTCAATTTAAAGAAAGCCTCCATCTGTCAGCCTTGGGCGCGTGGGACGGGTTTGCAGCCAAGGAGAGGTGGGCAGTGCTCAGGATTTTGGCATGGCTGGGAACCAGGTCCAGGAAAGAGTGGGAGGGGCAAGGTCGGCTTCTCTGACCTGTTTGCTGTGGGACTTTAGGTTCAGGCCTAGGCTCCCCTGGGCTCACTGCCAAGGCAGGAGAGATAGAGGCAGAGGCCCCCCCCCCCTACCCCCCACGCCCTCCCCTCAGACTTCTCCCAGCCAGGGAACCATGGGCTCACACTGCCTGGATCAGCTATAAATAAGGTCAGGTGGCTGGGAGGCCTGAACCAGGATAAGCCTTGTTCCATGGGAGAAGGGTGAGTCCTTTCAAGTGAATGTGGGCCCTGCCAAGCACACAAGGCTGGTGAAGGAGGAGCTGGTCCTTCAGGTTGTGCTGGGAGTGTGTGTAGTGCTGTGGGGAAGCAGGGGGAGAGGGGTGCAATCCCAGAAAAGGTGACAACTCCTGGAGAAGTGGACACAGCAGAGATGCCAAAGCCAGAGGGCTATACTACTAGTTGACCCTGGGTTATCCTTGGTGACCAGGCACAAACTTGAGCACCCACCATCCTCCCCAGTGGCCTTGGGCATATGTGGTCAGCACCCCAATTACAAAGACTTCCTTCCCAAAAGCCCTCATTCCTAGTGGAGAATTGGTCTCTCATAGATATACTGCACTTTATAGCGCCCAAAGCACTTCTGAGTTTACAGTGGGCCCCGTTTCTGTAATTTGACCATGTTGAGCATACATTTACCCCATTGTAAAGATTTGGGAAACTGAGACCAGGAGAAGGAGAGCTAGGATCTCCTATAGCCCACGAACATCTCCCCATTAGCTGCCGCAGAGCCTGAAATACCCCTATTATGCATGACCCTCAGGGTTCAGCGCTGGCCCTCCTTTATACTCTCTCCTCCAGAAGGGTGAGAATACAGGGCTTCTTTCTCCCTCATGCTGCCCTCCACGCTAGGAGGGCTGGGGGACGTGAGGGCATAGGCACTGCAGATATGGAACAGGAACAGATGTGGACCTAATATTACGGGAGCCAACAGTCCATCCTCACACATCCTGGTTGTTTTCCCCATCTTCTGTGCCCCAGCTGCCTCTACACCAGACCCTATCGAGTCCACATGTGTGGACACACACACCCACTGCTTCCTCCCATCCCCGCCCCCAGGAGGCTGGCCAAGTCCACCCTTCTGCTGATCCCCTTGTTTGGAGTGCACTACATCATGTTCGCCTTCTTCCCCGACAACTTTAAGGCTGAAGTGAAAATGGTCTTTGAGCTCGTCGTGGGGTCTTTCCAGGTATGAGCTGTTGACTTAAGGCTGCATTCTTCTCTGGGTTTTAAGGGAATTCAGCCTGGGGCCTTGGTCTCTTGCCACTGGATTCCAATTTTTTATTGTAATAAATATTGATTAGGCACCTACTGTGTGCTTTGCCCTTTGTTTAACCAGGGGAACACTGGGGCCAGGGGTGGGGCAGGGCTGGGGGCTCCCTGGGTCTGTCTTCCTCATCTCTCCTACCCCCTTCTTCCCCAGGGTTTTGTGGTGGCCATCCTCTACTGCTTCCTCAATGGCGAGGTAAGCCCCTCTCAGACCTTGGGGACCAGGGGAACAGAAACACTGATGAGTTATGTGCAGAGCAAGGACGGGTTAAACCTTGCTACTCCAAGTGTGGTCCTCAGACTAGCAAATCTGGTGGCACCCAGGACATTTTTTTAAATGCTGATTTCTGGGCCCATCCCAGACCTACTGACTTAGGATCTGCATTTTAAGAACCGCCCCCCCCCCCCCCCCCAGGAGATTCATGTGCATCTCAGAGTTTGAGAAGTGGCTATGTTAGTGGCTGTGTGTAGAGTGAGTGGGGATGGGTGGGGGCGGCAGGTGAAGGCTGAGTTACCGTGCCGCCCTGGTTACAGAGCACAGAAATCCACTTGGATGAGCTCAAGTGAGCTGGAGGGCACGGATCAGAAGAATGGGGACACAGCCACCCAAGCAGCACCCCTCTCCCTCCCTGGACTGCATTCTCTGATCCTCTCTGCCTCCCACCTTTCCGTACTCCAAGGCTTAGATTTGACCCTGGCCCCTACAGGGTCACGACTGTGTACTGCCCAAGGTAGCATCCGCATCTCTCAATTTAGACTCCCCAAGAGGATATGACTGGCTGGCTCAGCACCCTAAATCGAGAGCAGCCCAATCAGCAGTGGAGGAGGCTTCGTGGGGGCGGGCCTGACCACTTTCCCTTCTTCCAGGTGCAGGCGGAGCTGCGGCGGAAGTGGCGGCGCTGGCACCTGCAGGGAGTCTTGGGCTCGGACCCCAAATACCGCCACCCGTCAGCAGGCAGCAACGGGGCCACCTGCAGCACGCAGGTCTCCATGCTGACCCGCGTCAGCCCGGGCGCGCGCCGCTCGTCCAGCTTCCAGGCCGAAGTCTCCCTGGTGTGACCGCTACGCGCCAGGGGCCCAGGGCGGCCCCTCCCGCCCGCACACATCCACCCCGGGCGGCACCGGGGGCGGAGGCCTGCCCGGGCGAGGCCAGCCCCAGCCCTGGGCTCGGAGGCTGCCCCGGCCCCAGGTCACTGTCCAGACGCCCCTGGAGAACGCTATCTTTGCGCCTGCCTGGGGAAAGGAGGGTACATAGATCGGGGAGCTGGTTCTCTGCAAGTTGGAGCGCTCGGAGTTCTCACCCTGGAAGATGTGGGGTGGAGCTCAGTCATCAGACTCCTCCCCAAAAGGCCCCCTCCGCCAATCGAGGGCAAGAAGTCAGCTGACTCCGCCCCCTGGTAGCTCTCTTGACCCAGCTGAGGATGGCAACCGCCGATCCCCAAACAATGCATGTGGGAACATGGTGTGATCTGAGGGGACAAAGGTCTTGCCCAGAGAAGGCACCCGCCGCCGCCACCTCGACAGTGCCTGAAGTACCATCATTGCTGTCAAGTTTCTTTGGGTTAAGCATTGCCATTCAGGCATCTCTCCGAAGATACTGTCCCCTCCCCCCAGTGTCCTAGCTGCCAGCTCCTCAAGGTGGATGAGTCTCTCTGCCTCAGGCAGATGCGATTGTGATAGGGAGTTTTAGTTTGGAGAGCACAGCTATTTTCAGGTAGAATGGTCCCAGGATGGCCAGAACAATTCAAGGAGGCTGCTACCAGCCCTAACCATCCCTATGGGCTGTGGGAGCTGCCCTTGGCTGCCCACCTGTGTGCCAACTATTAGAGCCAGGCTCAGAGATGTGCCCCTTATTCCTCACATCAACCCAGAAGGTGGGAACTACTGTCCCTATTTCACAGATCAGGAAACTGAGTCTCCAAGAGAGCAGATACCATGCCGTGTCCAGGATTTGAACTCAGGTCTGGCTGATGAGAAAGTGAAAGCTCAGACTCTTAACTGCTGCCTTTTATATATTATAACAAGCTCGATCCTCTCAGTTGTTTGTACCGCTGCTGATATTACAGAAGTCCAGCCTTACTCACAGTTTCACTTTCTGCCGTTTCAGTTATCCTTGGTCAACCACTACCTGAAAATATTAAAGGGAAAATCCCATAAATAAATAATCTCTAAGTTTTAAACTGCCTGCTGTTCTGAGTAGTGTGATGAAATCTCACGCCCTCCCCCTCTGTCCTGCCTGGCACGCTATGTCACAATGCCTACGTCATTCACCTCACTTCATCTCATCATGTAGGCATTTTATCACCTCACATCATCATCATCAGAAGAAGGATGGGTGGACTACAACAAGATATTTTAAGAGAGAGAGACCACGTTCACATAACTTTTTTACAGTATATTGTTATAATTGTTCTATTTTATTATTAGTCATTGTTGTTAATCTCTTAGTGTGCCTAATTTATAAATTAAACTTTATCAGAGGTATGTACTTATAGGAAAAAACGTAGTATAGTTAGGGTTCAGTACTATCCGTGGTTTCAGGCATTCCCTGGGGGTCTTGGGACGTATGCTCCATGGATAAAGAGGAACTACTGTATTACCACCATCCCTGCAACCCCGTTCCCACCCGGCCCTCCGTGGAGTGTGGCTGAGAAGTCCTCTGGCCCATGTACCATCTGGACAAGAGCCTGGTTGCTGTAGCGTCCTGCACCTGCCCTGCACCCCTGTGGCCACATGGCTTCCAGCCCACGCCCCAGCCAGAACATCCCCCAGGACTGCAAACAGCCTTGGACAACAATGAGTGTTGGGTTGGACTGGCTTGGTTTCCCTGGTGGTTGATGTTCCATGTGGCCTAAAATGGAGACCAGCTTCCAACTTGTGGCCGTCTCCCCCCCAGTTTGGAGGAGGGGTTGTCTAAACATCACCAAAGCCAGATGCCACCACCCCTCTGGTTTTGGAGGGGAATCCTACATTTCCATGTGAAGAACACACAGTTCTAAGGGCCTTCAACTCACATGTCATTGAGTGGTATCCTCTCTCTTCTGAGTGTGATGACGTTATACCAGGTCCTCATTGTGTCCCTGCACTCCCTAAATCCAGCCAAAAGGAGACAGTTCTATTCTTGGATCAATATAAAACAGCTGCTAGAGCTGCCTGCGGTCCCAGAAATGGTTAAGTATGAGTGTTTCACAGGCCACAGTCATTCCTACAGACAAGGAGCGCATGGGGTATGAGATGACTGTGTTGCCATTGCCCAGGGTTCAGTTAGGAGGAGGCAGATAGAGGACAGAATAAATGTCACCAAAACAAGTGAGTTGCCAGATCCAATATGACTAATAGAAAGGTTGAGACACAGAGGTGGTAGGGTGCAGTAGGGGATGTCACTCAGCAGGCAATGTCTCCAAAGCGGTTGCCTGAGCTGGCCTCCATGACTTACACTTCCCACAAACTTGCAAGGAGGTTGTCTTGCTGCAGGAGCAGGAGAGGGATGCCAGGCTGATAAAAAGGCCAGAATAGGCTGGCAAATCGAATCTGCCTACAAGGTTCCTTCAAAGCCTTGTCCTACTCAGTACCATCCCAGGACCCATCACCCAATGAATGACAGCTCTAACCCAGCAGCCTGTAGAGGCCTGAGTCAGGGGTGGTGATTCCAGGATAAGAGTGACTGTTAACCTAGGTCAGGGGCAGCCCCAGGCAAGCACCCTTCAGTCAGTGGTCCAGCATACCAAGGAGAGGCAGACTCTCTCTGTCTAGATTCACACTCCATGCCTGCCCTGTGCATGGTCAGCTGTTGGACAGAAAGGGAGGCAGCTGTGACTTCAGACACTCGTGGCTTGCTGGCAAGAGTATTCTCAGCACGCTCCCTTCCTACCCCCTGCCCAAGCTAACAATGGTGACCACCAATGATGCACTCATGGTGGAGAGCTGGGCTGGGGCATCTGGGCACCTTGAACTTATTTCATTCTTCCCCGAAGTCTAGTAAACCTACTACTCCAACACATGGAGGATGAGAGATGGGAAAAGGCTGGTTTCCCTCCTCCCTTTCCCTACTCGGTGCCTCCCTGAACTGGTTCCAGAGACCTGGTCCACGAGTAAGGTCCAGAAGACTTCAGGAAGGTCCAGAAAACCCAGCCCTAGACTTTTCCAATTTTGATTCAGATATTCTCGGAGATCATGAGTAGGTCCCTGTCTCTCTCTGGGCCTCAGTTTCTCTACCTGAACAATAGGGGATGGTGGTAGATGGCTTAGTTTAGCTCTTGGCTAAGGTGTGAGTGGCTAATGAGGAGGGGGCTGCCCAGAGCCTTCTGCCACCTGCTCTTGTCCTCTGGGCTCAGGAGGAGGATAGCAACTGGAGGGGGAGCCCCAAGTAATCTGGGGGCCAAGGGATGCACAGAGATGGAGGCTGTGCAGAGAACAAGGTCAGAGAACTGAGGAATGAGCCCAGTCTGGTAGAAGAGCGGGCGAGGAGGCAGGGTAACAGAAATGGGAGGAGCCAATAACTCCTAGAAGCCAGGTGTTTGCAGAGGAAAGGGCAGCATGCTGCTTTCCAGATCAGGGGACCCATGGGCTACCTGAATGGTGTGAAGGCTTGGAGGGACCCCCATACCAAGCTGGACCTGACCCATCCACCACAGTGCCTGAAATCCCACTGTTAGTGAGTCACGGCTTTGGGGTAAGAAGAGAGCCCTGGGGAGAGGATCAGAGCTATCAGTCAGCAGGGTGGAAAGTGAATGGAACACAGAGAGAGAACCAAGACATGGGCAAGAAAAGGGAGGACATAGATGGGGACCTGCTCTGAGAAGTGGCAGGAGATGAAAAGCCCTGTGGTGGGCATTCAGGAATGGGGAGAAGCTGAAACACTACCTCGGGCCAGCAGAGGCCAGGGGCAGACATCTCAGGCTGCCCAGGGAGTTGGGGTGGAATAGGAGTGACCACAAGCAGAATTTCTCCTGCACCCCACTTCCCTCCGGCTCCCAAGTCCCTATCCTGCATCTTAGGGCCCTTGTCTGGCCAGACCAGCTTATCTCTATCGCCACCTGGTGGGCATCTCAAGGACTTCACCAAGGTTGGCCTTAGGGCCCCAAGGAGGCTCTTTCCCAGGAGGCTAAGTGACACTGAAGGCAGGCTTCTCTCCTCAGCTCCATTTCAGAGCAAGATACAAAATGAAGGAGGTGGTGAGGCCACAGGACTGGTGACCCCAGGCATCCTGGGATTAAGACTCAGACCCAGGCCCCTGATCTCTGCGGCTCATAATGATGCTTGCCCTGGACCCAGCTGAGACCCCAGGTAGAGCTAGCCCTCTGGTTGGCCACAAGCTAGGCCATGCCCCTCAGCTGAGCCCTGACCCCAGTCTCTGAGGGCAAAGCCCACTTAACTCAGGTGGGCACTTCCTGGAAAGACAAGGGCAATGAGCCCTCTACCATCCTGGCACAGAGGACCACCATCAAGTCAATGGCAGAGGCCACCATGTGGATGATTCCTACCACTCCAGGGCACAGGCTGCCCAAGAAGGGCAACCAATCTTCCAGCAGAATGGATAGGGGACAGATGCAAGTGAGGAGACATTGGGTAGTCTCTGAAGACTAGCTAGGGGTCTACCGGGCACAAGGGAGTGTAATGGGTACCAGGGACACCTGAATCCAGGTAAGCAGATGCCTGGGGCCCTTTCCAGCAGGAAACCAGGAAAGGTTTCTTAAATGAGGCCAAGGGGATGAGGGTGGGTTTGGGGCAGGCCACTCTGGCTGCTGAGAAGGGCCCCAGGGGCAGGCCTAGGAAAAGCTGCCAGTCCATCATCCAGGTAGGGAGGAGGAGGAGAGGGCTTGGGGAGATGATGACCTGGTTTGGGACATGCTGAATGTAATGTTTGCGGGACATCTGGGGAGAAGCCCAAGGCTATTGAAATCAAGATCTCAAGTAACAAGGCCCAGGCCCAGGCAGAGGGTAGGGAGACCAGGGCAGCCCCTGCTGGGGAGGAGTGCACAGGAAGTCTGTATCTCCAGGCACCTCCATCTGGTGTACTGTGCCAGAGTCAGGCAAGGAGTCAGTGTCAGCTCCTCCATTCCCACCACTCACCCAGGGCCTGTTTTAATGAGCAATGACCCTGCCTCCCCCCAACTCCCCGCATGTGGGAACAGGAACTGCTCTTATCTCTCCTGGGGGAGGGGGCTGGAGCCACAGCTGGCAGTCATTAAACACCCTGATTAGGCCAGGGATGGCTGAGATATTAATAGCTGTGAGTCGATGGCCCTG
Organism: Equus quagga; assembly: GCF_021613505.1. Lineage (NCBI taxonomy): Eukaryota > Metazoa > Chordata > Mammalia > Perissodactyla > Equidae > Equus > Equus quagga. The sequence goes on along the minus strand of NC_060267.1, from coordinate 142,578,677 downwards.
GAGACACAGCCTCCCAGGAAGAGGGACAGTAACCTCAGCAGGCCATGAGGATGAGGAGGACGGGTCAGGAGGCCATCCTGGCAATGCCCCAGCCCCCATGCAGGACAGAGGGGTAAGCAAAGTCTAGAGAAGGGAAGGGACTTGCTTGGGATCACCAGAAAATCATTGGTAGAGCTCGGCCTTGAACCCAGTTCTCAAAATCTTGGAGCCCTGTTTCATTATATGGATGGCCATGGGTGAGATTCACTGGGCGTGCCCTGTGTGGAAACAAGTAGAGTAGACCTAGTTGGTGAAACTGATTGTGTAGTCTCTTTATTTAAAAATCTTGATTTTTTAAAAATTATGTATTTTTGCATTCATTTCTATTTTTTCAAATATTGCTTTAAAATATTATTTAACCTGATTCCTGAATTTTTTGCCACCTCCTTAAATTTTGCACCCAAGGTAAGTACCTCACTTACTTCATCCTAGTCCCAGCGCAGCTCCCAGAGGTCCCAGGACCCCTGAGTCCCAGCGTATTGGCCTGAAAAAACCTTTGAAGAGCTCTGAACCAGCCTCTATGTGGCTCAGAGGGAAAGAGTCCTGCCAGAATGATGCCTACTAGAAGCAGGCAGCTCCAAGACTAATGCAGCAGCTCCACAACGTCATCATAAACACAGGTATTTTCTATCTGTCCACTCTACCATCCTCAGTATGTTGACTTTCATCTGCAAACTTACCCCCTCGTGATTGCAAGACAGCCGTCACCGCCCCAAGCATCATGTTCTCACAGAAGCCTGTCCACTGGCAGGGAGAAGAATGTTTCCTGTGTGTGTCTTTTTGTCAGGGAAAATAAGCTATCCCAGAACCCACCTGCACACTCCCTTCAGGCTCCTTGGCAGGACTAGGTCACACACCCAAGCCCTGGCTGCAAGAGAGACCAGGCTTCCAGAAGGAAAGCTGATCTGATAAGGAAGAAGAGGGGATGGAGGTTGAGAAGGCAACCAACAGAGTCTATCAGTCTCTTTTTGGATGTGTATTTGGGTAAATGTGTGGTCTTTCAGATTCCATCCACCTGAGCCTGGTGGTGTAGTTTGTGGTAGAGGTGAGGAAGCCAAATCAGTCATGGTTCAGTGCAGGAAATGGAAATCGCTCTAGGTATTTTGTGCAGAAAGAGATCTAATGGGGAAATTACATGTAGAAAGATTTGGAAGAACGGAAGCTAGGGCACACTTCTGTCCTTTATGGTCATACCACCCAAGCTGCCACCTTGCAGGAAATTATTGCCAGTGTCCTACTTGCACGTCCATTTAGCTGGGGACAGCAAAGTGGAAGGAACACAGTGTCCTGCTGCTGCAAAAACTCGTGTCTGCCAGATCCCAGCCGTCAGCCACAGCACTGCAGGAAGAATGGCCTCCTCCTCCCTTCTGCCTTCCAGGTCTCCGCTGCAGTGCTTCCCTCTGGCAGAGCCAAAGTTTTGTCCAGATCCTTAGCAGCAAGGGGTGCTGGGAAAGGTAATCTTTAGCCTTCCAGCCCCTGCAACACAGGGGACTATGGAAGGGGCCAGAGAGGGATGCCGAGTGCCAATAGACAATTTCTAGCACAGAGGCTCAAGTGACCCTGTAACCCGAATCCCAGAAAGCAGAAACCCTAAAGCCTGAGACAAGGGCCCGTGACCAGGAAACAGGAATGGGGAACAGATAAGCGTGAAACAAGGAAGTGGGAAAAGGTGGGTTATTGGGCTGGTCACTGCTGTGCTAACAGGGACTCCTTTCCACTGGGCCCCTCTGCGGAGCAGGCAGAACACCCTTCAGAACCGTCCCCCTGAGGGACAGGAGAGCATTAACCGCTGGCTCCCACCAACTATTGCTCAAGGTCTGCCCATGTCAACACCCTCATACTTCCACATTTGGCATGCATGAGTGTCAAGCTGGTTCTTGCAGGTGTCCCACACCACGGCTTCAGAGGAACTCTGGGGCAGAATGTGACAGCTGTGTGGTACAGCTGAGGTGAAGAACTATCCGGTTATTCCTGTAGGAGCTGGCAAATGTAGGTTAGTAGGATATGAGGCAGAGAGTCCCATACGGGTGGCCTCCTGATGGCAGAGAAAAGGAGCCTCACACAAAGGTCCCTGTGCTGCCCTCTGCACTAGGGTCTTTGTAGACACTCACTGGTCCCTGCGGCTGAAGTCCGTGGCTGGGATACTCCTAGCCTGTTCTCTTGGTGAGACCTCAGGGCCTGCCCTGGAAGATCCAGCCCCAACTCGGCTCACTCTGTCCGCTCAGACCTCTCGGATCTCGCCACGCCTCCATCCAGTCTTGGGGTGTGAGCTGCCCTCACCACGGCCTCTGCAGTGGCCTCACCTTACCACTGACCACGGCAGCGCCATGACAGGCCCACTAGTTCCAACTCAGCCACCTTCCTCATGCCCTGTGGAGCATGCAGGAACTTTTGCATCCCTTCCAGGTCACTGGGAGCTGAGGGATGCTTGGTGGTGCTCACTCAGACTTTCTTGTCATCAAATCCATAGCTCCACCATTTTTACCCAGCAGAACCACCGAAGGGGTACAGGCTGCCTGGGAGCCTGTCTTCCAAATGTAGAATGGGACACACCCCCCCTCTATTTTCAGCATTCAGTTATTTTCCCCTAAAGATTTCATCCCAGAGGATGAGACCAGGACACACGTCTGGCAGATTCTCCCCCTTCTCCTTCCCGCCACTCACCAGCTGTGGGTGGGCTTTCCTCCCTTGCCTCCATCCTCCCTGCCTTCCGCCTGGGAGTGTACTCACCTGCCCCCACCCTCAAGGGCATAATGGTGGAGTGACTTTAAAGAAACGCAGTTTCAGGGGTTAGGGGATGGCAATTCTATTGGTTTAACATTTTCAAATTGTTAACATCATTCTATCCATTCAGCAAAGGGTTACTGAGCACATCCTGTGTGCACAGTTCTAGGACACAGCAGTGACCGAGGCAGAAGCCCTACCCTCAGGCAGCTGACCCTCTAGTGGAGGAGTCAGATAACAAACGAGAGAAATTATAGAAAAGGAAAGCAGGATGAGGGGCTAGAGTAAGGGGGTGCTCTGTTAGTTGGGGTGGTCAGAAGAGGCCTCCCCAAAGGGGTGACAGTGGAGCCGGAGTAGGTCATTCCCTGTTCCCGATAATCAGAGGATTTTAAACAATACACGTCAGAGCTGGGGCCCAGAGACCTTGAGGTCCAGGTCAAAACACTCAGCCCCCTGCCTCTGCAGCAGCATCCTGGACAGTGTGTGAGAAGAATCACATCCTGGGGATTTGGGGCCTCAGTGCTGTCCGAATGTCCCTGGGTGGGGGCTCAGGGGCTCGTGGGCTCAGGTGACTGGGAGGGGATGCCTCTCCAGACACAGTGAGGCTGGTTTCTTGGGCCTTCCCCTGCAGCAGTGACCCGGGACCATAGACTGCATCTGGTCATGGGGACCAAGAGGTCCCCCCACCCCAGCTCAGTGTCCTCAGTGCCGAGTGACAGAGAACTCAGCTCTTGAAAAGACTAATATTTACTCTTCAAATGGGAGCTGGCACAAGCTGTTTCCTGCGATTGGAGTCTGGCTTGCCCTGTGGGACGGACACAACAGGAGGCACTCTGGGAGATAGGCAGATGTCCCCGCGGACATCAGCACGCAGGACAAGACAATGTCTTAGAGACAGGGACAGCGAGTTCCAAGGTCCCATCCAACACATCTCATCTCTGCTTGTACACCTTCACGGTGAGCACTCACTACCTCCCCGAGCCCTGTTGGCCAGCTCTGTGAGAAAGTTCATCCCCATGTTGGCCCTGTGTTCCCTGCCCCTGGCCTTTGCTCTGATCCCTGGGGCCTCAGAAAATGTGCCTAAAACAAGCCCTCTGGGCAATGGTGGTCCTGGTCACCTTTGACCCTCCCGCCCCCATCCCCTGTGGTTTCACTTCCCCAGGCTCACACTGTCACCTCTGGGGCCAGAACAGCCTATTTCTGGGGTGGGAGGAAGGCCTTGCCTTGGCAGCACCTCTGTCCCCCCACAGCTGTGTTCCTTGTCCCTGTGAGAGCCCGTCAGCTGAATGCCTCATGTGGGAAAGAGTCTCCGCCAGGAAACTACTGGTCAGAGCCTGAATCTGGGAAGGAGAGAGTCCCGGGTGGCCAGAGCCAGCTCCCACCCACCTGCTTTCCCCATGGAGTTTCCTCCTCTCTGCTTTCTCCCCCTCCCCCTCCGGCATGGGTTCCAGAAGCCCTCCATGGCCATTTCAGCCCCTTGCCTCAGCATCAGTGCCCAACCCTCTCGCCCACTGGGGAAGCCCTGGAGGCTCAGACACTCTGGCAGGATGAGGGGCTTTAGAGGCCCCCAGAGGGAGACCTTCTCAGCCTCGTTGAGTCCAGTCAGGGCTGGGCACACCAGGGCCAGATCTCCAGGGGCAATGCAGGGCCCCTGGTTCTCCCAGGGCGCTCAGACCTGACTGCTAACTCCGGCAAATCCTCTTTTTTTTTAATTCCTTATGATCTCTATACCTAACTCCCATGCTCCTGGCCCCTTGCAGGCAACCATTCAAATGTATTTAACACGTATCTTCTTTTTAATATATTGTTACAAAATAGTTTATCATTTTGTGTGCATATATTTCTAATCATATAAATTGTTATTTTTCACTCAGTTCTATGGAAGATCCATCCATGCTGCTACATTACATGTAAATCTGGAACTTCTGCCTGCTGCATGGTGCTCCATGCGAGCCTGCAGACTCTATCCACGACAGACACACAGATTGCTTTCTGCCAACACAAATAATGCTTCAGTAAACACTTATCTTCATACATGTCACCTTAAGCAGCTGTGTAAGAATTTCCCAGGGACATAGAACCAGGAGTCAAGCGTCCGCATCATGAGGTGTGTACACCCTAAATTTGGGTAGGTCGCTGTGTTAGTTTGCTGGGGCCACCCTAACAAAGTACCGCAGACTGGGTGGATGAAAGAAGAGAAATTTATTTTCTCACATTTCTGGAGGCTGGAAGTCAGAGATCAAGGTGTCGGCAGAGTTGGTTTCTTCCGAAGCCTCTCTCCTCGGCTTTCAGACGGCCACTTCCCTGTGCTTTCCCAGTCTTCTCTCTCTACATGTCTGTGTCCTAATCCCTTCTTATAAGGACATCAGCTATATTGGACTGAGCCCACCCATATGACCTCGTTTTACCTCTTTAGGGACCCCATCTCCAAATGTAGTCACATTCTGAGATACTGGGGGTTAGGACTTCAACATATGGATTTGGGGAGGACACACTTCAGCTCATAACATAGCCTTGCTCTTCAGACTGGCTGTACACAAAGTCCTATATGCCCACACTCCCTCCACCACTAGGTGCCATCTAGCTTTCTAAGTTTTGCCAAACTAATAGGCATAACGTAATATTTTAGTGTTGTTTTAATACGTATTTCTCTAGATTTTAAACATCTTCACATGCTTATTAGCTTTGGGGGTTTTCTTTTCTGCAAACTGCTCATTTTTCTATTGAGGTTGTGGTCTTTCTTGCTGATTTACAGGAACTGCTTGTACATTAATCCTTCATTGGTTTCAGACATTGTAATATCTTCTCCCAGTCTTTTACCTTTGCCCATGAAATCTTTACTTGTGTGTAATCGAATTCATCAATCACTTTGCCTTAAGGTTGTGCCAGTGACATTTTTATTTAAGAAGCACTTTTCTATCCCAGGATACAAAGATACGCTCCTTCATGTTCTTTGATGAACTTTATAGGTTTTGCCTTGCATATCCGATGCAGTGACGTCTTATAGCTGATTTAGCAGAGCCAGGTAGCATCTTCCCAGCAGATGCAGTCTCTTTCTCTCTGAGCCTCATTGTGACCTCCACTGGCACTGCTCAAGGATGCTTGGCAGCTGTCAGGCAGCACTTCTGCTACCTGGCCCCATCAAGGGGTAGAGCTCAAGAAAAAGGAAAGTGATTCATCAGCCTGAGCTGGCATCCAGCCCTCCTGGCACAGAAAGGGCACCCCTCATGGACCAAGATCCCCCTTTATTCTTTGTGGGTGCTGCCAAGTGGTAGACAGCACCTAGTTCCCAGTCCAGTGGACAGAGGTCTAGGCTACATTGTCACTGGCTCCATAGGACAGGCCTCAAGGTCCCCACCTGAGCAACAAGAGGTTTGAACCACATGACATCTAAAGGCTCTTGCCAACTCCCAAATCCCAGAACTCAACAACTCAGGTGTTTATTTTGGAGGTCTTTGCCCTCCTCCAAAAGATTTTCACTCAGGACAGATGGTGGAGAGAAGCTTGGAGCGTGCACTCCTCAACGTGCTTAGAGTGTGGTCAGGAGAGGCTGGTGCATTTGTTTCCTTTCTGGGAATTTTATCAGCTGCTACAGGAACCATCTCGACAAAAGGGCGCAGTCCCCTGGGCTGGGAACCTGACAATGTGGCTGGCAGCTGCGCCTCCTGGTGGCCATTGCATGACAGCACTGGTCCTAGGAGACGAAAACTTCCTCACCCTGAGTATAGACAGGAGCCCAGAGCAGGGAAAGTGCCTGCCTAGGGGCATACAGCCTGGCTAGGGGTAGAAGCTGCACAGAAGGCAGCCCTCCCAGACCCCAAGATGGCGCTGCAACTGCTATTTTGGTTTTTCCAAGGTCTTTCCTGGACCCCTGATTGCATTCCAGTGTCTGGGGATTAGTGCTGAAGACTATTGGAGCCCTGTTGACCTTTTTGGACAAGGGGACCTGAATTTCAATCCACCCACACCCCCTACTCCTTTATGCCAGGCCCATATTACACCATCTCGGAAAATGGACCCATAACAGAGAATTTTCACACAAATACAAACACACAAGTTAATAAGCACCTTAGATTTATTCTCCTCACACTGCTGAAGCCACCTCATTCAATTTATATATACATAGTATATAAATGGCTATACAACATTCTTTACATACATTAACACAAGTTTAGGCTTTACTACTGTGTGAAAGTTTATTAAAATGTACCCATCATTTACTCAAAATAGATCTTTGTTATTACATGAAACAGTAAGACGCTTGTATAACACAGACAGCAAGCATTCAGAATGAATACATGAGGGAAATGGTTTTGCCCTGGCTAAAGCAGCCTCAATCTTTTATGCTCTTAGCAGAAAAGTCCATTAAACAAAATAGAATCCTGTGGATCGAGTCATATGAATAATTCATTAAATATCACTTCTGAAGCAACCCCTGAATGTTACAAGGGTTAAAGAAGGTCATATGTACCAAGCATAGGTTAGAGGAACAGAATGGATTTGGTTTTACCCTAAATAAAAGGCGCCTGTGGGTAACTGCTCTGCCATGGGTACACACAGGCAGATGTTTCCATATCCGGCCATTCCCAGATTTTACTGACAAGCCCTTTTCCACACGTTCCCTGCCAAAGACGTTTCCCCAGCAACAGAAGTTTGACATCACTGCTCCCAGATGGGAGAATCAGAGCTCTCCTCATTTAGGTCAGGGAGGCACTGCGAGGTTTGGTCCAACCAGCAAAACGGGCCTTGCCGGTCCTGGAGGACCCAACACCAACAGTACCAGGGGCTCTGTGCCGGGAAGGCAGGAGGCAGGTCCAGGGGAAGAAGGGAGGCCACTATCTTTCTGGGGTGAAAGAATGAGGCCATTTACGCTGCAGCATCGTAAAATGCCCTCTTTTGTAAAGGCCAGATGACATGGCTGTGCTGTGCTGCCTGAAGCATACAGAAAACCCTCCACAGACTGGGTGAACTCCAAGCCTTTCTCCTCCTGCACATGAACACGGGATTCATCCAGTATTCCCCTCCAATTCCACTCTCATCCTCACGACAGCATGCCAGGGGAGCAGGTTGATGTCATCACCATTTCGCAGATGAGAACACTGGTGCTGACGGGCAGTGACTTGTTCACTGTGGCGCAGGACCAAGAGGAAGAGCCGAGGCGATCTCCAGGCCTTCTGGCCAGCTGACCGCTGCGCTCCCTCCCTTGCCTCACCTCCCAAGCGTGCATCCACTCTCTTCCTCCACCATTACTAACACACCGTGCACAGGTAGAGCGTGCCTGTACCTGGGCAGGAGTCCATGTAGGAATATTTGGACTGTGAGCAATGTCAGAGCAGGGGTTTGCCACGTACATCTGGTCACCATAAACACTGCCATCCCTACCGGTCCTCACCTGCGCTGCACCGTGCAAGCAGCAGGTTGTCCTAGGGCTACCTGTCCTGCATGTTACAAGGAGCGGTCGACTCCTTGAGGGAACAGCAAACGGCAGCCCTGGATGAAGATGTAGCATGCAGCCCCCACAGGCCCAGGGGCAGCTGCTGTCTTCCAGCAGACAGAGCGCCCCCAGCCCTGCTCCCCACCTATCCCCTGCTTCCCACACCCCAAACAGCCAGCCTTACTGGCTGTTGTCTTCGATTCTGAGCAATGCCAACCACCGAAGTGCTACTCCCCCGCTCTGAGCCCCGACCCCCAGGTGTGTGCTGAAGCTCCTAGGGGTTGCACAGGGGAGGGGATGGGCCTCAGTGCAAGCTGCTCCCTCTCTGAAGCTCCTGTATCCATCCTATCGATTACAATTAAAGGGGCTTTCCCATCCCTCTAGAGATCCCCAACTTCAGCCTCTGTCCTCAGGACTAGAGTGTGTGGGGCAGAGTTGGAAAGAGGCAGGGGAGACCTGGAGAACGGAGGCACCTAGGAAAAGAACCATGAGCTCAAGGTGAGGTCGATAGAAATGATGATTAAATGTCTTAACTTCAGCTCTCCTCCCAACACCCTTTTCCTCACTCCTTAAAGAACTTTAAAATGTTGGGTCTTGATTCACAGATAACAGGGATGCAAGACTGAAAAACAAAACTGGGAGCCTGTGGTCACATTCCTCCCACTGCGGGCAGTGAGGCCTCTAGTACCAAGAGGGAATATCACCCCAAATATACCCCAAGTGTCTCCACCAAAGAAAAAAACCCAGAAATGATCCTCGTCACAGTAAGGCTAGCCTGGGGGAAAGAAAATCAGTCTCTGTGTTTCCTTCACTAGCATACTTGGAGAAGGCAAAACCCTGCACTGAGCCCCATTCCCGCCCGGATGCAGTAGATGGGACATAACACACTCTGAGGCTCAAGATCTTGAAGCATCTGATACCAGAAGGCACTTTTAAGGTTTTGTTGTCAATGTTATTTCATCTATTCCTGTGATCTGTCCCTGTGAGTTCGGTTGGGCAGGTAATATTTAACCACTGGGAAACACAGGATCTAGAACAGCCCTGAGTTCATGGTGGGGTGAGGATAACTCCTGCAGTGAGCAGCCAGCTTTCTGGCGTCAAGGATGACATAGGGCGCTACAACACCCCGGGCCTGAACCAAGTCAAGCCTGAGCCTGGGATTTCCCTTGGATGAAATCTCCAGAACTTCTTTCCTATCATTAGTATCTTCCTCCAGTGAGCAGAGGCTTCTTTTAGCTGGATTTCAGTTAAACAATATTTATGTGGACCTTATTCGGTACTGTTTGTCTAGAACATCTTTTTCCTTTTGTTTGCAAAAGCAAATCTCAAATCCATGGAGATGTTAATTGATTAAGACCACATTTAACCAGGTGTGGATAACATCTCCACCAGTGCAGGAAGCATTCACCAGGAGGGACTTCTCTTCAAGAATTGTTCTCTACTACTCACCGACTGCAGACCCCAGGCTCAGATCCCCAGAGCATCTGGGGTACAGGGCTACACAGCAACGCCAATAACACATGGGCTCGAAAAGAAAACAATACATCTGTAAGCTGTTCTTACCAACTTTTAAAGCCTTTTTTTTTTTTTGTGCTTCTAACATAACAGGATTTCTCTCCCGTTCTTGGCTTCCCAAGGTATTTTACCATCTCTTCAAACTTATCTCCCAGAAAGCGTGAAAATTCACCTGCCGGGTGTGCAGAAAATGATGCAGATGCAAAACTGATGGAGAGACAATTTGAAGTTTACATCTGAGGATGCTGCCAATATAACTTTCATATCCACATATTTTGTTTGATTAAAAATAGAAAATTCTATTATAAGAAAATAAAATTACCATGGCAACATTTTCCCAGCACAGTTCCCAGTCACATCGATTTGTTTTTTTTAAAGTGTTACCAAGGTGGCTCAGGCACAACACACAGCCAGGAATCACCAAGTACAACTGAGTCCCCAAAACATTCTTGCTTTCCCCATTATTCAATAACTCTTGCAATGACTTTCAACTTTTAACAACTATCAAAACAGGATTTTTTTAATTTACCAAGACCACATAATTCAACCCAAAGTATTCTATGCAATTGTGGTTGAGCTATTCAGACTCCAGACTTCTATTAAGAACATTGCAAAGGGGCAAACTCCTCCAAATGGCTTCCTGAATGGTACAGGACAACCCAGGCTGAAATTTTGGGACACCAAGGGATCTTATTCTTATTCAGATCCACATTTTGGAAAACTATGATTAGTCAATATTTTGACAATGAGAGAAAGAAAAGTAACTTTTCAGAGCAGAGGGTTAATTATATTTTTATAAAGCTTTAAAAAAGTTAATAGCTATTTAACTCTTGTTCATAACAAATGAGGCCCTTGCTCTAATTAAGATGACCGAGAAAGGTGTAGAGGAGTAATTAATTTGTGAGGTCTTCTGGGAACGAGTACACAGGGTCAGGTATTCATCATCATTAAAATGACAGGCACTCAGCTGCCACATACAGGCTGATGACAGGAGCTTCTCCCACCTGCGTCTGCAAAGTGCCACTGTGTGAATCCCTGTGATTCACCTACTCCAGTTTGTGGCCCAGTGCAAGGAATTCTAAAATCCTCATGTCTGCTTATGCTTCTAAGCTTATGATCCAGTAGCATTGATTACTCAATTAATTTCTTAAATATTCAGATATACCCTGCAAATAAATACAAACATTTCTGTACCCACACAGTCCCACCACCATAAAAGGTTATATGTAAATTAAATAAACTCAGCTTTCTTAACCATTTTCTCAGCTTAAGTTTGTCCTTATCCTAAATGAAGCTAAGTTCAATTTACATCCAAAGTATATTTGAATATTCTAAAGGTATCATATTGGACCTAAGTTATCAAAAAATGTAAACAAAATTTATCTAGTATTTATGAACCATATTTTTAAATTTTTAATTCATCCTGTGTTGACCTTCTAAAAAAAAACTAACCAAGTCACATTTAGACTGAAAAGCTGATCTGGATTTTAAAGTGGTTCCTCAGACACAACTGCCAATGACTAAAGCTAGTGCTATTGAACCTAGTGGTTTATTGCATCATTCACCCTAAAAGACCAAAATAATTCCATTCTGGTTTTCCAGTAACGCTCCTTCCAAATGAGGCCCCAGATTCTGCCAACCTAAGTAAACGAGCTGAACTGGAGACTCTGCAGTGACGCTCAGCATAAAACCAGGACTGGGTACCAAGAAACCTCATGCCTTCAGCTGCACCTGTTCAAAATCCCCAGTTCTCATTAATCAGTTCTTTTGGTTCAAAGGAACTTCAAGGATGGAAACTTGAGGTCAAGTTGAGAAGTAAACAGGGAAGCACAGATGACCCTCAGAAGAAAATCACAGGATCCATTCATGTCACGACGTTCACACTCCACAGTCAGACTGCTTCTCCTGAAGCTGCCTTGTCAGTATCTGATAGGAAGACAGAAAAGCCACTCCTATGTGGAAAAGGATTTGCCAGAGGTTCCTCAGCCCATGCAGGTACATATTGCCCAGGCAAATAAAGAGCAGCATCAGCACCACCTTCACAGTCCTCGCTGGACTGTAGAACAGGTACAAATAACACTGAAACGACAGCATAAGAGGAAGTCCAATCAGAGATAACAAAATGGCCACAACGTCAGATGCAATGCTCACTTCTTGCACCTGCCCTGCCCAGTGTCATTTCACACACATTAGCTTATTAAACTGAATTCATTACAATGAAGCTTGGATTCACTGGATAAGTTGCTATTAATCATTGGATGAGAGTAGAGATTTGGAAACGTGGAAGAGATGTCACAGGAGGAATTAGAACATGGCACTCTTGAAAGAATTTAAGAAATATACAGAAATGCCCAGGCTGAGGACTGTAGAGAAACAAGAGATGCGGATAAGGGGCAGATAGCCAGGCCAGGATACCCTAACCAGATTGCCTGGCCTCCAAATGTCTTTTTTCCCTTAAGGGGAGTCATGACAGGTGAGGAAGATGGTGAGAGAAGCTGTGCTTTTACTATTTTAGTTTTTCTTGAGTTACCACTACATAGGGGACCACTATTCCCTAGACATCCTCCTTATTCTGTCTTCAAAAGCATCTGAGATGGGAAAAGCTCTCACAGCAGAGAGCGTGGTACAGCAGGGAGGGTGGTACACAGAAAAGAGGCCGTTCTTGTTCTGCGAAAGGTGGAAATAGCTTCTTGGTTCAATAGTAAAAAAAAAAAAAAGCACATTCTCAAAACACAGAGCAATCCAACAAAGGCTCCAGCTACAGGGGAAGGAGAGTGCTCCTCACTGAAAGAGCTATCCATCCGAGAAAGAAGGCAGTTGACGGGACAAAGGTGAAACTGCAGGATCCCTGCGGCCCTGAAACATAGGCTCCAGGAAACGCCCACTGGCAACACCCAAGGTTTTGGAGATTTGTTTTCTAAAAAATGAGTGCATTTTCAATCTTGCATTGAAAATTTCTTTTGCACGATTATGTAATTCTTAAAAATAGACCATTCGAGAATGTATGTGGAAAAGAGAGGAAGTGCCCTAAGAACAGAAATTTTAATTAAAAAAAAGAAGCTTAAGCATGCAGAGAAAGTACTAAAATCCTAGCCCACGTGGAGGATGAAGAAAGAGAATTAGCGTCAGGTTTTTACTAGAATTAACCCTGCCCATAGGGGATTCAAAAGCTCTTTTTTACTCTATCCTTTAAGTATGCAGCTTATTTGAAAATAAATAATAATCAATGCCCTCTAGTTAATGTTATAATTTTTGTTTCATTTCCTGAGGACAGATTTGAGTCAGTTTTAATTACCATTAAAAAGAAAATTTTTTTTACCTAGTCCTGCATTTTAAAAGACACATATCCTGAGACGGTACTTCTGCAGAAGGACATTTCCGTACCTGGACTGCCCTGACAATAAGCACGAGGCAAGACCCTGCTCACACCAATCCTCATAGCATGTCATACCCCGCTTTTTGGGAGTCAAGTCCGAATTCCTGGTTTCTGTTCTGCCGTTGTTCAAAGCCCTGTGGCCTGGGGGCAAGTGGCTTTCCTTGACTGAGCCCAAAGTTCTTTCTGTGTAAAACGAGAGGATGCAGCAGGACAAGTCTAGGGACCTCCCACTAAGGGCTTGGTATTGTCCACGCTTTGAAACAAAGCGTTGGTTCAAAAATAAGATCTAGAAACTTGTCAATAGAAGCAGAACAAAATAAGGCCATGGGTTTAACCTACTCATCAAAATAGGAACATTTCACCCACCTGAAAAATGCAGGCTATAAAAGGAATAAAAAAAGCCAGAATATTTCCAATTTCCTCGTGGGCAACCTAAAACAAACATGAGGAAAACAAGAAAAGGAATACTTAGATGAAAACACCATGACATGAAGCACTTGATTCCTCATTCGGTCTGGTTTGGTCAGCAGTACACAATCCCTGGCTGAGTGAGACACAAGTCCCTGTTTATGTACCAGATCAGGGGTGGAGACAACCGTTTTCAATGGCCTGGACATGCCATGTGCACTCCTCTCCCTGTGTATCCATGCTAAGCCCTCAACCTGGAATGCCCCCACCAACCCTGCCACTTCTCAAAATTCTACTCAGCAGTCAACACTAAGCTTTCCTTAATTCCTCCCACCTCCAGGTACGGCTACCTCCTTAGGGATGTCACCACACTCCGCTTTCTGCTCCCAAAGCAGGGACTATGTCTTAACCATCTTGTTGGCCAGGCACCTGTTCCAGTGCATAGAGACACTTGGTAAGTATCTGGTTCTGAGAAATCCTAAACAACAAGAGTGGGAACCACACCACACAGTGGCCACAGACAGGCTGTGGTAACAAGTGGTCACCCTCTTACAGCACAGGCCTGCTGCCATTCTCCAAACAGGCCAGTCTATGTTAGTCTCCTGAGATTCAACAGCAGCCATGCTTCAGACTGTAGCCATCACACACACGGGGGTGAGCATTATGGCTCTATTTTTAAAAATAACATCCATCTGTTTATGCTCATAATGGTTCTACACTTGTTAAAAGTGTTTGAAATACTTAAAAACTAAAATATTTAAAAAGCATTGAAATAATTGCTTTGAGATGAGCAGGCTGGTAAATCAACTTCCTAGTGATACAACTTTTTGACAAAGACACAGGGAAAGTGGCATCTGCATGATATAAATCAGACCATGAGACAACTTTCCCAGGGAAAAAAACAGCCTGAACCTTCAAGTCTGAGAATCTAATTTTTGCCCTGGGTGAACAATCCAGTCCCTGGAGGGACTCCTGGGGTCCCAAGGGTCGTGGGTGGTCTGACGTCCTTGCAGCAACTTGTCTGTTTCTCACCAATATCCCAGCTGGCCCCTCTGGCTTCTTAGGACAACAGATATAAAAGACCAAGTTTTATATTTGTTCAACTTACTACAAAGAATAAAATTAGAAATAAAAATTTTATTTAAATTTTTTAAATTTTAGAGCTTTAGTGCATAATAACCTTATAAACAAAATATATTCCCATCAGTTTCTTCTATCATGTGTCCTTCCACTTAAACTGTAAAGAAAAGGTCACCTGTAAAGAATGTTCTGCGAGGTGAATTCCACGAATGAGATTCAGAGCAGCACACATGATGTTGAGAACAAGGGAGAGGACACCCAGGGCCGTCACAGGTTCCATTCGGAAATTAGGAGCTTCACAATGAAAATAACAAACACAAGGGTCTAATGAAAATCATTTCTATATGAAATAAAAATAAACAAAGACATTAACTAGATCTCCACTAATGAGAGGTTCATTATGCTAAACACACAATTTTAAGCATATTAATTTAAAAAGCAGCTGTAGTTAGAGGAGAAAAGGGCAAAAAATGAAGGACAGGATGGATCTGGGAATCCAAGGGAGAGGCACGCCTCTGAGCAAGCACAGGTTTTTCAAGTGCTTAATTTCCTTTCTGTTTAAAGTCGGGGTTCTCAGTCAGGAGTGATAGGGCCCCTCCACGGATATTTGGCAATGTCTAGAGATATTTTGGGCTGCTACAACTGGGACAGGGTGCTCCTGGCTTCTAGTGGGTAGAGCCCATGAATGCTTCTAAAAATCCTACAATGCACAAGACAGGTCCCACAACAAAGAATTATCCAGTACAAAATGTCAATGGGACTCAGGCTGAAAAATCATGAGTTAAAGCAATTTATAGCTTTATTTGTAAATTGGTTGTCAAATTCTGAAAGCACTTCTATTATACACCTCAACCTTCAGCTTGTAAAACGCTCCACTCTTTCTCTGACAAGGACAATATTAAGTATCACGTGTGCTTCTAGAGTAATTCACAGTAAATGCAATTTTTTAAGTTATAAAATAACTGAGAAGAGGAGGGAAACATTGATTATTTAAGCTGCAAGCCGTTTCTGGGACTCTCATTAGAACAAATGATCATTCTCTCTTTAAAGATAACTACTGAAATTGATTCTGGTTCACACAATTAAATGGTAATACTACCCATTCTTTTGCTATGCTCTTTTTAAATCATCCTCTCCTGTCCTTACATTTCACATACACACACATGCGCACACACAAATATCTAGCTGCAACCCAACTGAAGCCTACTGTTAGTGTGTTAGTGTTTCCACCGAGTAATTCAAAGCTCCTGTTAGAACAGAACATGCTACCTGTAAAGATTCTAGCCTCAGGACAATAGGGTGAGTCAAACCACAGTAAAATGTCCTAGAAAGATAGGCAAGTTGACACTTTCTGGATTTGCTTCTCTCGTCTAAGAGGTTAAAACACAAAACATATATTAAAAAGTTACCCCATCTTCAGATATGGCAAAGGAGAAGCTTGTGGTTCAACTACCCAGTCTTCCTTCCACAAAAATTAAACTCATTCCCAATATAAATTACAAAATTTATTGAGTGGCATGGGAGCCAATCCAGGAATTTATTGGTTGAAACAGATTAAATCAAAACACAAAGTTTAAGCCAAAAACTTGAACATTTTTAATACATCACTTTTAAAATTCAAGCAATGAGTTTAGTATAAAAGTTAAAATAATTAGACTGTTATAGTGTAGACAGCTCTGTCTTTCAGAAAAGGTTTCAGCTCTGACACCACTACAGAATTCTTAGAATGTAAATATCCACTTCAATTAAAAATTGATTTAATTGTGTGTAATTGCAAACAAGGAACGCAAAAAGTCACGCTTCATTACGTGCTAGGCATTGAGTGGCTAATGGTGTTAATGCAAGACTAAGTCACGGAAGGCAGGGCACTGTGATCATGTTCATTAACACCTCATTCTTCAGATAACGACTCCACAGGATAAGGAAATCCACAGGGATAGAGGGATGTCCCCAGGTCTCACGAGAACCAAACAGTGAGAGCACTAGAAGCCCTGGCTCTGGCCCCTGCCCATTTTCATCCTCATAGCCCTCCCCTCCATCCATCAAGGAGGGCAAGGGTTTCTCAACAAATGGAGATATGCAATGTTTCACTGTGATAAGATGAGGTAAGGATTCATTGTCAAAGGAAAAAAAATTATATTAGAGATTTATAGGAGGTAGAGAGAGAGAATATATAATCTGTACAGTTCAATAAATTACTGCCAGCAAAAGAGAATGAAATCTCCTTTACAACATTTAAACTTGTAGACTTCACCGTGGTTAAGAAAACAACCCGCTAAGGGACTCTTCTCCTGAATGTCATCTCCCCTCAGATCAACTCACAATAGTCAAGTTTTTTCTAACTGCCACCTGGAAACAAGATCAGTCCATATTTTTCCCCACATACTTTATACACCCCTTCTAACCACCTTCCTTCCTAGTAAACACCTTCCTAGTAAAAAAAATCAGTGTCCATTTGAAATATGTAACATCACCTCATCAACGTCAGAGAACAGCAGGCCACATACCAGGCTCCAAGTGCATCTGTGTGTGACCATTCATCACTCCATTTGCCACATCTGTGTCCTCCAGAGTGAGAACCACCGGAGGCTGGAAGTCGAGCTCCTCCTGAATTTTTTGTAAGCTGCTCTCCATCTGAGTGGAATTTACGTAGTTAAAATGCCACTTTGCTTTCTGAATGATGCTGTCTGCAAAAAGAGAGCAAACCAAGGCGAGCATTTTCATCACAAAGGATGTGATAATATGTACAAAATGAAGTTTACGTTTCTAAGCAAGCTAATAAGTCAACCAGATTCTGAAGAGTGTCAAGACATACACAGAAGTCAAATAATTACTACATATCGTTACTAGTATCATCAATCTCTTCAAAACAGGATAATTAAAATGTGATAGCCTGTCTACAGAGAAGGCAAGGATGCCTTCCAGAACCTCAGTGAGGAGGGAGTCAGGGGACAGGGGCTTGAGCCTTAGCTCAGCCACTACTGATAATACCATCCTGGACAACTCACAGAATATTTATAAGCTTGAAAAATAGGGATATTTATTCTTGACCTGATTATCTTAAGAAAAGGTGTGTGAGAAAAAATTACAAATGAATGTGAATATGTTGTACAAACTAGGATTATACATTTGAAAGGTACTGGTTTTACTTCTTTCATTTGTTAGTATTAATTCATTATCAAGTTCTAATAAGCGTGTGAAGTGACGTTTCATACATATCGGCAAAGCAAAATCCCGTATAATTCTAACATCAGTGCGCTTTTACTCATATTCTACGCGCAGTCAATCATGAGCAAACTCAATGCTAGGGAAGGCTCTCCTGTCAGATCAAGCACACCGCCTTACAAGGAAGGAACACGCAGAGAGGAGGGCAGAGACGAACACAGGCCCACCAGCTGCAAATCACGGACAGCCCAGGGAGGCACAGCTGTGATCTGCTGGGGACACCATGCCCTCTTTGTAGGAAAAAGTGCGGCTGAGAGCAGCAGTTGGACAAGGGCCTCCCAGGGAGACTCAGGGGCAGAACTCAGATACACACAACTCTCTCTGTCAGGTCTACCAGGCTGCGGCCTGCATACCAGGGAGATCCCCAGCACCTTTGACTGACATCAAAAGAGGGTGCTGGCCCATCTCTGATGAGCTGGTCAGTAGACCACACAAGGGAATGTGAGGGCTGCGGCAGGAATTGCCAGAAAGCATAAGCGGCAACACTTCCAGGGGCTGGCCCTGCACCTGACCTTTAGCACCAAATGCTGCCAGCCCCTTGTTCAAGAGCATCACAGAGACAGTGGCTATTTACATAGAGACCACCGAGCATCCCAGCTCCCACCTCTACTCCCGTTCTCCCAAGAGCTCGAAATGACTTGAATCACGCCTGACTAAAACAGTGCATTCACTATAATTATCATGCTGGGCCAAAGCCCCCAAGCCTCTACAAGCCCTCTCTGGCAGCTTCTAGAAAAGCATCCTCTTCCAGAGCAGAACTTTGCAAACCTCTGAATGAAGGACCAGCTTTTTCTTATTTCCAAACTGTTGCTGACTGATACAGTCAACAAATGTACAATGTGATACAGCACAATAAACAATACTGCAGGAATGTCAAATTACCAGGAGAACTTCTCATCACTTCTCACTTTCTGTACTTACCTCCTGATGGAGGAACAAGCTCGCATACCACCCTGTGAGTAGCACTGCTCTAGAGCAGGGGTCGGCAAAATTTTCTTCAAGTGCCAGAGAGTAAATATTTCAGGCTGACAGGCCCCATATGGTCTCTGTCACAACCACTCAGCTCTGCTGGTGAAGAGCAAAAGCAGCCACACAACTCGTGAAAGAATCAGCATGGCTGTGTTCCACTTTATTTACAAAAACAGGCGGCAGGCCCTTGGGCCACAGTTTGCTAACCCCTGCTTGAGGGCTGCGGTGAAGGATCTACAAAGGCTTCACCGTTCCTCCACCCTCCCTCAGCTCTGGAGAGGTGAAAAGTCAGAGGGTGAAACCTCGAAGCTTTCCAGACCACTTCAATTGCTGTGAAATCTCATGGTACAAGGCTGTTCCCCGGTGACATGTTATTGCACCTCCAATGGTCTTCCCTGATGGTCAAAGCCAAATCTAAACTGTAAATTCTACACATACAATGACCGTAAAAGAGAACAATAAATACAAAAGAGGGTTACAAACCAAATTCAAGAAAGGCGTATGGCCTGGAGGCCAGGCCGATGCAGGTGATGTCATAGGAAGCTGTGAATTCCCACCACAAGGTCTCCAGAAAGCAGAAGGCCATGGCTGCTGGACACTGGCGGGAACAGATAGCCATGCAGGCCACATCCCCCAAGGAAGAAAAACTGAAACAAAAGGGTGACATCTACATTACCAGGGAACAAACCTGTCTATTCCCATCCCACACCCAGACACACCTCGCCTCACCTCTGTACCTGCTTGGCCTTGAACAGTCCTGGAGCTGTTTGTTGCATATATATTGTCTCTTCGGCTAGACCTACCTGGGACTGTGCATTTCTTATACTTGCTCTAAAATGTATAGCAGTATTTGCCACTAACAGTGTGTGATCACTCTTACTTATTCATGCATGAGGGATGCATGTTCCATTAGGGGGAAGCAGCCTCAAGCTTCTCTGCATCTATTGAGGAAAACGTTTTTCTTCTTTAATCTACATCAATATATTTTCTAACGTTAAATCATCCTGGCATCCCGAAATAAAACCTCCTTGGTTGTGAGTTTCTATATATTCATGTACATGCGACTGCTGGATTTAGTTTGCTAATGTTTCATTTAGTACTTTTGTGGCTATGCAAAGGAAGACTGGCCTATAACTTTCCTTTCTTGTACTGTCTTCATCCGGTTGTGGTAGTTACTGGTTGAGTAGTTACGGTAGTAACCGTAGTTACTCTGGTCTCATAAAATAAATGCAGGGTTTTCTTCTTTTTCTGCTCCTTTTCAGACTATCATGCTATCATTTTAAGTCCTGGGCACTTTTGTTCTCCTGTCTGTGGTGTCTACTGACTCCCACTCATTGTGGAGTATCTCCTCTAGTGTTTTGTCATTTTTTTGCTGAGAGCTCACCACTGTGGAGCTTCTTTTTTTCTCAGTAAGAATCCCTGAAGGCCTGAGTTGTGGCACACTTCTTCCAGAGTGGTCCTGCATCTGCTTTGGCCAGCTACTCCAGGAGTGTCATCAGTCTGGAACCAATACTGATACCTGAACAGTGGCTTGGGAATTCCTAGACTATAGGGAGTACAAACCCAAACTCCAACCCTACACGAGGCACAGGGGCAGGGTGTCAATTTCTTAGATAAGATTTTATTTTTCCTTCCCATCCAAAGTCAAGTAGAGATGAGTTACCCCTCTATTCGTGGACAGACTATTTCTCACCTATCATCATTCCACTAGGGGTGAGGCCTGACAAGAATCCTTCCTTTATATGGGTCTTGTTCCGACACCTCACCCTACCTAAGTCCAAAGGCCTCTCCCTTCAAGCCCTGGGTTTACTATGATTGATGACCCAGGAGCGTCAGTGTCGGCTCACACACTTACCACCTGATATTCTGTTCCCCCTTCATTTCTGGCACCTTGCAATTTCTTTCTTTCAAGCTCAGCAACACATTTCAAATCATTTTTTATATATTTACCCATATTTCTGGGTGTTTCTGGCAAGAGGGTTTTTAGGTTATATTGATCTACCATCTTTTTGTAATTAGAAGTTTCTATATAAAAACTTTTACAATTTTTTTAAAAGGGCAAATAAAATAAAATAATGACTTCCTCCTTATATAAGGAATTTCCCAGAAGGCTCCAAAGGATGGGCCTCCTCTAGGATGGGGGTGTTTCTATTTGAAAGAGGATCCCTATTTGTGGCTTGAACTGTGTCCTCTAGAAAGATCTCCCAGTACCTGTGAATATGACCTTGTTTGGAAACCGTCTTTGCAGATGTAATTGAGAAAAAGTGAGGTCAGAATGGATCAGGGTGGGCCTTCATCCATGACTGATGTGAAATTTGGTCACAGAGACAGAGAGAAAAAGGCCATGGAACCAAGGAGCAGAGACTGGAGTAATGCTTCTACAAGCCGTGGAATGACAAGGACTGTCGGCACCCACCAGAAGGTAGTAGAGAGGCAGGGGAAGGATCCTTCCTCAGAGCCCCAGAGGGAGCATGGCCCTACAACACCTTGACTTCAGACTTCTGGCCTTCAGAAATGGGAGAGAAAAAACTTCTGCTGTTTTAGGGCAGTCTGTGATAATTTGCTATGGGAGCCCTAGAAAAATAATTCAACAACTTAATGATAAGGTAAGCTATGGTACTGATCACCTGTAAGAAAAAAAAGCCTCAGTTTCCTCTGTGAAAATAATGGTGAATATTTAATTCAAAATACAAATGAGTAGAACATTTTATATTCCACTTTTCAAAAAAAATACTGAAGCACCCCGACTTTCATTTAAAGTCACAGACTTTTTCTTTCTTTACAGAGAAAAGATTCCCTATTTGAGGCACAGCACACGGTTTGCATAGAGGTTTAGATAATCACAGCATACAAGCAGGGGTCATCATGGAAGGTGGTTTCAAGCACCCAGAAAAAGGAGTGGCAGGTTGGGCAGATGCAACTCAGTTTCCGCTCCTGAGCACAAACAGCCCACACCACAGGGTGACAGCTCCATGTGCCTGCCATCTGGCACCCCCTTCAGGCCATGTTCCTTCTTGCCTGACAACCACACCGAGTTGTGGAGTCAGGCCCAGACTTGTCCTTTTGTTTTTCTGATTCTGAGACTGAATTCCCCTGAAACGACCCCACCTTATCAGGTCAACTAAAAATTTACTGTTCAAGGGGGAGGAAAAGGGACTGGGTAAGTGAAGGCCTAATTACCAGAACGCAATGATATAAAATCTCTAACAAGCCATTGTGATATTTCAAAACCTGCCTTGCCCCTGATCCCTCCGTAGCATGGCTTCTTGCTCTAGGCCCTAGAAGAAGAAACAATAGAACACAGGAGGACCGGACGTGGTGCCTGGTTGCCTGCATTCAAATCCTGGCTCTACCACTTGCTAACAGTACAACCTTGGGTAAGTCGCTTAACCTCAGCTTGCTCTTCTGTATAACAGGTAGGACACTATTATCTACGTCCTAAGCCACAAAAAGCACTTAGAATAGTACCTGGCATACAGCAACACTCAGTAATATTAGCTATTCTTACTGTGATCATTGTAACCACTTGATGCCTACTTCCGTTTTCCCCCACTGTCTTACATTCAGTTAAATATTCCTCTTGTTCCCTCATTAGACCTTAAGTTCCTTGAGAAGAGGGACCTACTTGTGCTCATTTTTTACTCGTTTGCTCCTGTCACATAACAAAAATTTTTTTAAAAAGTAAAAAAATTTAAAAAGCAAAAACTAAAGGCAAGAACTATGTCTTTTTTAAATTTTCTTAGCTTTCTCACTCTCATTCTTTTGCTTCCCCCAAATTTCAATCTAGCATCTTCTCCCTCCTCACCTTTTTTCCACCTCTGCATTTAATGCAAAAAACACTACCAAACTAAAGGCAAGAAAATTGGTAGAACCAGGGTCTGCCAATGCTCACAGGCACAGCACTAACAGAAAGGCAGGGGCTGGAGCAGCAATGCTTGAGGCCCCATGAATTCTACCTTCGCAAATACCCACAACCTCAGACTTCTGAGATCAGATCTGCCTTTTTGTTTGTTTTGGCTTTGTTTGTTTGTGAGGAAGATTAGCCCTGAGCTAACATCTGCCACCAATTCTCCTCTTTTTGCTGAGGAAGACTGGCCCTGAGCTAAAGTCCGTGCCCACCCTCCTCTACTTTATATGTGTGACACCTGCCACAGCATGGCTGGGTAAGCAGTGCATAGGTCTGCACCCAGGATCTGAACCAGCGAACCTCGGCCCACCAAAGGGGAACGTGTGAACTTAACCACTGTACCACTGGGCCAGCCGTAGGTCAGATCTGCTTTTAACACACAGTGTGATCAGCATAATGCTACCTCAATATATAGTTAAAAGTAACCCAAATTTAGCCAATGTTCTGGCAAAGTGAACATGCTTGCTTACTGTATATTGAAGTCACGTCCTTCTGCAGAACCTCGGCCTGGATACTGAGCCAGTCGCAAGGCTAAAGTCTTGAGCCGTCTCCTGCATTCCAGAAAATCTTGGGTGTGGTAAAAGTCAGTGGACGCTGAGAGAGGCAGTCCATCCCTTACCCTTACCACACAGGCAAAAAGGATCATGGACATGGTCCGCAAGAGAAGTCATGAGGACACCTGAGGAAAGCAAGGTCACCTTGTTACTGAGGGCCTGATGATGGTGCCAGAGACACCCTTGCCCTCAAAACGTCCACTCTGGGTTGTTTCACCCTCAACCTCACTATAATTGCAAATGTTGTTTTTACTATTATTTCCCTGCCCTCTACTGCCATGTCACTCCCAATTCTCTTCCCTTTATTATCCTCTCTAACTCTCTCTTCTTCATTCATAATCCTTCTTTTCCTTCTCTCTGATGAATCTCTCACTTTTCAAAATTAAACCAACTGGGATGAGATAGAAAGGAATAGAGAAGTAAGGAAGTAGGACCAGAAGGCCTCAGGAGCAACAGCAATGACAGTTGGTAGCAGGATACAGGTAGCAAGATGGGCAAAAAAAGGGACAGGAAGCGCCTGACACTGAAGCAGGAAGGAAGGGGTCCAGTGACCTGTGCATTTCAGGTCACCCAAGGAGGTAGGTGCTGAGCAGTTTAGTCGCCATATCCTCACCTGCAGTAGAGAGATTCTGAGCACCTAACCTAAAGCTGGTGGCAAGGACAGCAGAAGGCTAAAATGGAACTGAGATATTTTAGTACGTCCTCCTGAATTGCTACAAATGCTTGATACAGAGCCAGTCTTCAAAATGATGACTGAGCTTCTACAGATGGCCAAAGGAAGTCATTTAGCAAATTATATTACAGTAAGATACTAAATATTTGGCCATGATATGTAAGCACTATTAAGAAACAAAAGGAAACAGATTCTGAGCCTTCCTGGTGCCTTTGGCAAATTAGAACAAGGTGCTTCTGAGGGTAGAAATGGCCCTGGACCAGTTCTGGTGGCAGAGCCTGGCTGGGTTTTAGCCGCATCTGTTAACTCTGCAGGTGTTTGTACAAGCATAACCTACACATCTGCATGTGGCAGCCCTGCAACCAGGGATGAGTGAGGCGGCTCTTACAGCTTCAGTGGATCCTCCCGTGTGCCCACACACCCTGTTTCACAGATCCTGTCTGTCAGGTCTTCCGTTTGAGAGGATGTTAACAGGGATGTACACTGGTGGACTCTTCTTCCAAAGAAGTCTAGGGATATAACCCTATTAGGTATCTCAGTTCCTGTGGGTGGTCGGAAAGGGGAGCCCCCAGGATGCACACCATGCTCTTCACCTCTGTGCCTCTGTGTATTCTTCACCTAGGTCTGGATTCTTCTGATATCCCCATATCCAAATCCACATCAAAGACTGTCTTAAACTCACCCTTTCCATGAAACCTTCCCCCTTCTCTAAATTCCCAGAGAACCTACCTCTTTGTTCTCTATTTTACTGATTTATCATTTCACAACCTAAGTGTAAGTTCTAAGAATAAAGACCATCTCTGGAATGGATGAATGGATGAATGTTTATTCCCATTTTACACGTGTAGAAATTGTAGTAGTATAAAAACCCAGAGAAGGCAAAAAGAAAAATTAGTCTACCAGCCAACAGACCCTATACAGTCCATTTGTTCCAACTCCCCACATTTTCCATTACGGAGCAAAAATGTGAAAAGCCCCAGGAAAGATACATCCACACACAAAACTGCTAAGCTCCCAGCACCATTGGCAGGGCCAGGCCAACTGCCAGAAGGCCTTGTGGACTGTATATACCCCAGCTGATTGGCCAATGCTGAGACCTCTAGCACCAAAAAAAGCATCAGAGGATAGGTATATGGAGGGTAGTTGCATTATCTTATATACTTTCATGAATGTTTGAAATATTTAACTTAGAAATAATTTTTTTTTTAACTATAGGGCACAAAGCCCTGATAAAGATAAGGGAAGACTACAAGATCAACTTGATACCAGGGCTTACAGTCTAAACAAGAACTTCAACTTCCATGCTATCTTGATAACAGTGTTATTATCAGTGAAGGAAGTTATAGCCATCTGCAAAGCACATAGAGAAGTTTTTAAGAACACTGGTAATAAAGGTGTTTCTAAGAAGGCCACTTGATGGGCTGGCCCCGTGGCCGAGTGGTTAAGTTCGCGAGCTCTGCTGCAGGCGGCCCAGTGTCTCGTTGGTTCGAATCCTGGGCACGGACATGGCACTGTTCATCAAACCACGCTGAGGCAGCATCCCACATGCCACAACTAGAAGGACCCACAACAAAGAATATACAATTATGTACCAGGGGGCTTTGGGGAGAAAAAGGAAAAAAATAAAATCTTTAAAAAAAGAAAAAATTATAAGAAGGCCACTTGATAAAAAAAAAAAAAAAAAAAAAAGAACTTCAACAAGAGCCCTAAGCCGAGATATAAAGACACTGAGCCCCCCCACGTCCCATCCCCCCACAAAAAACAACGAATCAATGAGATACCAAGAGAGTTAGAGACAGGACAGAAACACTCCCAAGGCAAAATAAGAAAGATACTTTTTAGAGGCCTGAGTAAATTGTACGCTCTTCTAAGGGAAAGCAATATGCCTTTATTCCAGTCAACTCCCAAATACCCTCTCTAGTGCTGTCTTTATAGAGCATCTCCTATGTGCCAGGCACCATATTTAACCAGTAAAAACGGAAAAACTGAGCTTTCCAAGTGACAGAATCATAAGAACCAGTTCTACCACTCTCTAAAGGACCCAAAAATTCCCTCCAGGCTGTCTATTTCATCCCTTTTACCCTTTTAGTGATCAAACCTGCTTCTCCTCAAACAATAACATGCAAGATAAAAACTGTTTTTCAGTTTTATCAAGTTCCTAACACTGCAAACCAGTGAACCCACATCCATTTTTTAAAATATTTAAAACTGTTTACAGTGCTTAAATGAAGGTGACACTGTGATATTAACTGTTACTTGTATGTGAGTATATGTGAGTAGGTCAGTGTACAGATGGTAACTGCCCCAGGGGTGGCGGTATTTTACAAGCTGCTGTGGAAGAGTCCAAGAACAGACACAATGCCTGCAAGATTTTTTTCCTTTGTGAAAATGCACTTTGTATTCCAAAAGATGAAAAAAAACTGATACAAATAGGGAGAGGATCATCTTTGTGTTCTTCACAGTGCCTGGTAAGGGCTTTGAATACTGGAGGGATCTGATGTTGGTGAATTCAGGTTATGGGCTATAATGAAACAATCTGTACTCGAATAAGAAATCTGACCACTGCTCAGAGAAGAATGAACTGGGGACTTCTGCTTCTGAAAGTTGGAAAACCAACTCCCACTAAATACAACTAAAACCCATGGACATTATAATTAAAACATAACGAGATTCCAAAAGGTGGAAAGAAGAAGGCAGACTGGCTAGAGACCTTGGGACCTGAAGAATGACACAGCTGTGGGTTCACTTGGTTTTCTTTTCCCCTCATATATCCCAGTCTTGGTGCTGGAGAAGCTGGAAATCCAGAAACACCAATGGGAGTAAACTGAAAAAAAAAAGCCCCCAAAACAACAACAAAGAGGCTGCTCTCTTGAGTCAAAGAACCAGGAAAGCTGCAGCCTAGCAAAACAGAAAACTTTTAGAAAAAACATTCTACTCCAGGCAAACACCACAGAAAATACTACAACCATCATATAGCTACAAGCAAAGGCCAAATGAAGAGCCTAGACTTCTACTCTTGCCTGGTGGTAATGAGGTGGTACCCCAGCTCCCCACCCTGCCAGGGTAGTGTCAGAGAAGACCAACTAGGAAGCTACAGGCAGCAATGAGCCAACCTCTCCCACTGTGTCACTGGAGAGACAGGATTCCCATTCCTGCCCAGCAACAATGAACAGCCCTCTCCCTTCAGGGAGTCAGAAGAAACCAAATGGAGAACGTGGACTTTTACTCCCATCTGGCAGTAATGAGATAGCACCCTCACTTCTCCTGCTAGCACAGTGTCAACAAAGGCCAACTAAAACAGAAGACTTAAATAAGATCTAGAGTCTCATAACATAAGGCCCAAAATGTCCAGGCTTCAAGAGAAAATCACTGGTCATATTAAGAACCAGGAAAATCTCAACATGAATAAGAAGAGACAATCAACTGACGCCAATATCAAGATGACACAGATGATAGAATTATCTGACAGACTTTAAAGCAGGCATCACAAAAATGTTTCAATGAGCAATTATAAACACACTTGAAACAAATGAAAAGTAAAAAGTCTCAGCAAAGAAAGAGAAGATATAAAGAACCAAATGGAAGTTTTAGAATTAAAAAAATACAATAACTGAAGTAAAACTCAACAAATGAGCTCAACAGTAAAATGGAGGGGACAGAAAAATGAATCAATGAACATGAAGACAGATCACAGAAATTACCTAATTTGAACAATCAGAGAAACTAGATTGAGAAATATCGTACAGAGCCTCAGGGATTGTGGCTAATAACAAATGCTCTAACATTCATGTCACTGGAGTCCTGGAGGAGAGAAGAAAGTGGGCAGGACTGAAAAAGTATTCAAAGAAACAATGTCTGAAAAATTGGCAAATTTGGCAAAAGACATAAGCCAACAGATTCAAAAAGAAGAATAAATCCCAGAAAGGATAAACCCAAAGAAATCCATGCCAACAGACATAGTAGTCAAACTTAAGAAAACTAAAGACAGAAAAAGTCTTGAAAGCAGCAAGAAACAATACCTTACCTACAGGGAGAAAACAATTCGAATGACAGCAAATTTCTCATAGAAACCACAGAGACCAAAAGGAAGCACATTTTTCAAGTGCTAAAAGAAAAGAACTGCCAACCCAGAATTCTGTACTTTCAGCAAAAATATCCTTCAAGAATGTAGGGAAAATGAAAACATACTCAGATGAAGGAACACTAAAACAATCTGTTGCCAGCACATCTGCTCTAAGAGAATGCTAAAGGAAGATCTCTAAACAGAAAGGAAATGATAAAAGAAGGAATCTTGGAATATCAGGAAAGAAGATAAAAACAACAGAAAGAGTAAAAACATGGGAAAATACAATAGATCATCCTTCTCCTCATGAGTTTTCTAAGTTATATTTGATGATTGAAGCAATAATTATAACATGTCTGATGTGGTTCTTGATGTACGTAAAGAAAATATTTAAGACAATTATAAAAACGAGGGAAGGTAAAAGATGTAAAGGGAAGTAAAGTTTCTATGCTTCACTTGAAATGGTAAAATGCCGACACCAGGAGACTATGATAAGTGATACACACACACACACAATTATACGTATACATATATGTATACATCTATATACTAGAGCAACCACAAAAAAAGATATACAAAGAGACACACTTAAAAACACTATACATAAATAAAAATGGAATTCTAAAAAATGTTTGAATTACAGGAAAGCAGGAAAAATAAAACATAATAAAAAACAATAAACAGAAAACACAAAATAAAAGAGCAGACTTAAGCCCTAATATATCAATGATTACATTAAACGTAAATGGTCTAAACATACAATCAAAGACAGAGATTGACAGAGTGGATAAAAGATATGACCCAATTATATACTTTCTATAAGAAATTCACTTCAAATTTAACAATGTAGGTAGGGTGAAAGTAAATGAATAGAAAAAACATACCATGGAAATATTAGTCAAAATAAAGAGTGAGTTGTATTAATATCAGATAAAACAGACTTCAGAGCAAAGAAAATTTCCAAGGATAGAGCAGAACATCACACAATGACAAAAAAAATTAAATCTACCAAGAAGACATAAAACTCAATGTATATGCACCAAACAATGGAGATGCAAAATATGTAAAGCAAAACCAATAAAGTGATAGGAGAAATAGACAAATCCACAGTTAGAGTTGAAGACTTCAACATCCCTCTCTCAACAATTGATAGAACTAGAGAGAAAATCAGCAAAGATATAGAGGATCTCAATAACACTACCAACCAAAGTATGTAATCAACACTTATAGAATACTCTGTCCAACAACAGAATTTCTTTCAAGCACCCACAGAATATATAGCAAGACAGACGATATCTTGGAGCATAAAACAAACCTCAACAAATTTAAAAGAATTCATACAGAGTGTGTTCTGTGACCACAATGTAATCAAACTAGAAATTAATAATAGGTAATGAAAATCTCCAGAAACTTAACAACATACTTTAAAATAATCCATGGGTCAAAAGTGGAAATTAAAAAAATACACTGAGGGGCTGGCCCCGTAGCTGAGTGGTTAAGTTCGCGCACTCCGCAGCAGGCGGCCCAGTGTTTCGTTGGTTCGAATCCTGGGCGCGGACATGGCACTGCTCATCAGACCATGCTGAGGCAGCGTCCCACATGCCACAACTAGAAGAACCCACAACGAAGAATACACAACTATGTACCAGGGGGCTTTGGGAGAAAAAGGAAAAAATAAAATCTTTAAAAAAAAAAAAAATACACTGAACTGAATGAAAAGGAAAATGTATCAAAACTTGTGGGAAACAGTTAAAGCAGTACTGAGAGAAACTTATAGCATTAAACGCTAACATTAGAAAAGAAGAAAACTCTGAAAACAATAATTTAAGCTCACATGTCAAGAAACTAGAAAAAGAAGAGGAAAAAAAGCAGGAAGGAGGAAGGAAATAATAGAGTAGAAATGAATAAAATTGAAAACAGAAAAGCAATAGAGAAAATCAATGAAATAAAATGTTTGTCTTTTGAAAAGATCAATAAAATTGACAAAACTCTATCAAAACATACAAAGAAAAAACAAGAGACAAATTACCGATATCAAGACTCAAACAAGGGATATCACTACAGACAATACAGACATCAAAACAACCCTAAGGGAGGGACCAGCCTCGTGGCCAAGTGGTTAAAGTTCCATGTGCTCTGTGTCAGCAGCCCAGGTTCAGAGGTTCAGATCCTGGGCACGGATCTACTCCAATCATCAAGCCATGCTGTGGAGGCATCCCACATACAAAAGAGAGGAAGACTGACACAGATATTAGCTCAGGGCTAATCTTCCTCAACCAAAAAAGAGGAAGATTGGCAATGGATGTTAGCTCAGGACAAATCTTCCTCACCAAAAAAAAAGAATAAGGGAATACTACCAACAACTCTACACATATAAATCTGACAAAGTCAATGAAATGGATCAATTCCTCAAAAAGCACAATTACAATTCACCCTGTATGAAACAAGTAATTTAAACAATCCTATAACTACATTTCCTATTAGGAAAATTTCACTTGTAATTTTAAAACTTCTGAAAAGGAAATCTCTAGGCTCTGATGATTTCACTGGCGAATTCTACTAAACATTTATTTTTTTTTTTTTTTTAAGATTGGCACCTAGGCTAACAACTGTTGCCAATCTTTTTTTTTTTTTCTGTTTTATTTCCCAAACCCCCCTGATACATAGTTGTATATCTTAGTTGCAGGTCCTTCTAGTTGTGGGATGTGGGACGCCGCCTCAACGTGGCCTGACGAGCGGTGCCATGTCTGCACCCAGGATCCGAACCCTGGGCCGCCACAGCGGAGCACACAAACTTAACCACTTGGCCATGGAGCTGGCCCCTCTACTAAACATTTAAAAAAGAATTAACACTAATTCTGTACAATCTCTTCCAAAGAACAGAAGAGGAGGAAACAACAACCAATTCATTTTATGAAGCTATTATTACCCTGATATCAAAATCAGATAAAGACAGTAGAAAAACAGAAAACTAGAAACCAATACTCCTCAAGAACTTACATGCAAAAATCCTTAACAAAATATTAGCAACTAGAATTAAGCAACATAATAAAAAGAATTAGACACTATAGCAAAGAAGGATTTATTCCAGGATACAAGGCTGGCTTAATATTCTAAAATCAATCAATATAATCCATCATCTTAACAGGCTAAAAAAGAAAAGTCACATAATGGTATCAATTAATACAAAAAATGCATTTGACAAAATTCAACACCCCCTGATGATAAAACTCTCAGCAAAATAGGAATAGAGGAGAACTTCCTCAAGTTGATAAAGAGCATCTACAAAAAGCCTACAGCTAACATCATGCTTAATGGTGAAAGACTGAATGCTTTCCCTCTAAAATCAGGAACAAGGATGTCTGCTCTGACCACTACTATTAAACACAGTACTGGAAATTCCACCCAGTGCAACAAGGCAAGAAACAGAAATAAAAGGCATATAAATAGAAAAGGAAGAAACAAAACCACTCCTATTTGCAGATGACATAATTGTCTACATGGAAAACTCCAAGGAGTCTACAAAAACAAAAAACAAAAAAACCCTCCAATGGCTAATGAATTCAACAAGGTTGCAGGATATAATACTAACTTTCAAAACTCAATTGTATTTCTATATACAGGTTTTCCTCACTATCCAAAAGTTGAGTGTTCCATGAAACCTTTTGTAAGCCAAAATGGCATAAAGCAAAGGGCATCTTCTGCTTTCCAAAAGTTCACATTAAGCCACTTTGCTTTTACAAAAGAGCTACATTAGCACCTGTATTCGATAATTAAAAGAAATCCAAAGATGATTTTTGCTTTTATGAAAAAAGCCATTACCACACTAATATAGGTCTTTCATAAAAGTAAAGTGGCATAACTCAAACTTTCAGAAAGCGGAGGATACCTGTACGAGCAATGAACATGTAGAAACCAAAATTAAAATACCATCTACAATCATTCCAAAAAATTATATCAACAAAGCTAGAATTCTTTTAAATAAAATACTTAGTTATATACCTAACAAAACATGTACAGGACTTGTATGCTGAAAACTATAAAATATTACTGAAAGAAATCAAAAAAGTCCTAAATAAATGAGGAGACAGACCACGTTCATGGATTGGAAGACTCAACATAGCAAAGGCGTCAATTGTCCCCCAAACTGATTTACAGGTTTAATTCAATTCCTGTAAAAATATCAGCAAGGTTCTTTGTAGATATAGATAAAATGAATCTAAAATTTATATAGAAAGGCATAGAAACTAAAAGAGCTAAAACAATTCTGAAAAAGAATAACGTGGAAGGAACCACATTACCCTATTTCAAGACTTATCATACAGCTACAATAATCAAGACTGTGTGGTATTGGCAGAGGAACAGACAAATAGATCAATGGAACAGAATAGAGAGCCCAGCAATAGACCTACACAAGTACAGCCAAATGATTTTTGACAATGGTGCAAAAACAATTCAATGGAGGATGGAGGAAAATAGTCTTTTCAAGAAATGGAGCTGGAGCAATGAATATCCATAGGCAAAAAAAAAAAAAAAAAAACCCTTGGCCTAAACCTCACACCTTACATAAAAATCAACTCAAAATATATCATAAATTTAATATACAAAGTAAAACTATAAAAGTGAAGAAACCGTAGAAGAAAATCTTTAGGACTTGGGGAAGAGTTCTTAGGCATGACACCAAAAGCACAACCCATAAAAGAAAAACGAGTAAATAGGATTTCATCAAAATTAAAAACTTTTACTCTGCAAAAGTCCATGTGAAGAGGATGAAAAGACAAACTAAAGACTGGGAGAAAATATTCGTAAACCACATGTGTGATAAGGGACTCTAGAATTTAAAAAAACTATCAAAACTCAACAGCAAAAAAAACAATCCAGCTAGAAAACGGGCAAAGTACGTGAACAGACATTTCACCAAAGAGGATACACAGATGGCAAATGAGCACACAAAACGATGTTCAGCACCACTGAGTGTTAAGGGAAATGCAACTTAACATTACAATGAGATAATACTACACACCTATCAGAACACCTAAAATTTTAAAAAGTAACAATACCAAATGATGGCAAGCATGCAGAGGAACTGGATCTCTCATATATTACTGGTGGGACTATAAAATGGTACAGTCACTCTGGAAAACAGTTTGGCAGTTTCTTTTAAAACTAAACATGCAATTACCATATGATCTTTCAATCACATTCCTGGACATTTATCCCAGAGAGATGAAAATTTATGTCTACATAAAAGCGTGTTTACAATTGTGCATAGCAGCCTTATTTGTAAGAGCCAAAAACTGGAAACAACCAAAATGTCCTACAAATAGTGAATGCTCAATCAAAACATAGTACATTAATACCATGGAATACTACTCAGCAGTAAAAATGAACTACTGAAACACAGAACAACTGGATGGATCTCAAGCGCATTGTGTTGAGTGAAAAAAGCCAATCTCCAAAGGTCACGTACTATATGAATCCTTTTATAGAACATTCTCAAAATGACAAAATTAGAGATGGAGAACTGATTAGTGGTTGCAAAAGGTTAGGGATAGCGGGGAGGAGGGGAATGGGTGTGACTATAAAGGGATAGCAAGAAGTCTTTGTGGTGATGGAATAAGCCTGTATCTTGATTGTGGTGGTAGCTATAGGAATCTACTCATTTCATAAAATGACAAGTAACTATACACATGTTATACCAATGTTAATTTCTTACAATTGATATTGTACTATAGTTATGTAAGATGTAACCAACAGGGGAAACTAGGTGAAGGGTATACAGGACCTCTCTGTACTATCTTTGCACACCCTGCAACTACAATTATTTTAAAATTCAAGCTGAAAAAAAGTATTAACTTAAGGTCTTTGTATCACTTACTTAAATTATGCTCACACTTGCTTCTTATGTTTAAATGTCATTTTTAAATATCTCCACTAGTAGAACAATAATCTTTTCTGCTAATTAACCGTGGTTCTGATGATTTATGCATGAATGTTGAGGGGGATGTTTTATAGTGAGCAGCTCCATAACACATGACATTTCCAAACTGTAAAGTACTATATAATCTCAGGATTCATTAAAATAAAAGCTGCTTGCAGATAACTAGTATTCAGTTTAAAACAGGAAAGCTGTGGTATAAATCTGGAATATCATGCATCAATTATAAAAAAAAATGTATTACCAATTACATAGGGACAAAGGCAGCCTCGGAGGGCTCACACAGAGACACATCTGTCTTCTAGGTCTTACCAGCTCCTTCTAAAGGGCAGTAGACCTTGGAACCTGGCACCATGCCTGGCACATAAAGGAAGCCCTTAATAAAATCTGCCAAGTAAATGAATGAATGACCTAAGGGCTGCCTTAGTTTTGCTCACTAAAACAAGAAATGTGGGTTTGCAGATATTGCCATATGCTAATCTCTATTTTGAACACTTTTTCACAAAAAATCTCTCCTTGGAGAGAAAAAGAGAAAGAAGTTTATACAGATGGAATTTCTTAAAAGCACAAACAGAAGTAGCAATCAAACATACAGCATCCAAGTTACTACTAGGTTTTACAAAAACTCTATTTTAATCTGCCTCCCCTATTTCCTAAATCCTCTTCTCAGCTCTATTTATAAACTGCTCATGTCATAGATTATCCCTATTCTACCAGCAAACACTTTGTGTCTAGGTGGAGGCCACCCTTGTTTCCACTGGTTTTTTCTCTCCTCTTTACCCTTAACCCTCTCCCAAATCCCTACCACATACACTACCCCTCCTCCTTCTGAAAGAGAGAGAGAAAGGGGGAAAGAAAAACAGCATTAAATGACCAGCCTTGCAAAATATTAATTTATATAAGCAAAACAAGTTTCATTTGGCACACAAATATTGAAACACAAGTGTTCACCATAAGGCATATTGCCCATTCCTCAAATACACAGTACAGAAGACAAAATTGAGTTATGTCACCCTTATTGAATTCACCTTCAGCCATAGGACTTGAAAACTGGTTATGTAATTTGTAAGTCACGCAGGCTCCTTTGTTCCATGTTGCTTGGGGATGAAGTGGGGAGGAGGATGAAGATCAACTCTGTTACTTCTTAGGAGCTAAGAAGAGTAGGAGACTGAACTTGATAGCAACTAATATTATATGGCAGGCACTGTGCTAGGAACTTTTCCACTGATAATGTTATTTAATGCTCATAACTATCTATAAGGTCGGCATAATCCACACTCCACAGGTGGGAAAACTGTAGCTCCAAGGCTCAAGTGGTAGAGCCAGGATTCAAACCCAAACTTCCTTACCTGAAATATTCAAAAGCCTATGATCTTTCCACTACACTCCGCTTCTCTAAATCCAATCTTTGCGATTACAGCTACTCTATTTCCCTCAAACAAATCTTTCTCTTAGAGCACTAACACTCAAAACTAACCAGAGACCTGTCAACAGAAAGAGCCAAGCCTTAGACTTAAGCTTGTTACAAGCGCTTCTTACTCACTGTATTACTTTGAATAAGTCAGTTTTCCTCTCTGACCATCAATCACCTTTTGGATGCAGTTGATCTCTGAGGCTCCTTCCAGGAATAAAAAACTTTGCTACTCCAACATGTCCTCTGTGTTGTAAAGACAAACACTTAGAGGTATAAGAACATCGTCTATAAAGCATTTTCCAGAGCAAACTCTATTATGTCAATTTAATTCTATTTAGCAATATTAAACCACTTTCAATTACCTAGATTTTCATTTTACTCAAACTATCCTTATCAAGATTAATTCCTTGCTTCATAAAATTTAATGAAGATTTACCCTATCTGTCGGTCTGAGCTTTATTTTTCCTCTGACCATGTCACAAATCTCACCAATTACTCTCCACCACTGGAAATATGCTTTTATGGCTTTGATTTCTACAAACCCAGTTTTTCACGGAGGGCTTTATCCTTCCGGTTCTAGAAGTCTAGGTGTAAGCCTATAACGGACACAAATGTACATCACCTCTTACGCCTGATGTTCAGAAAAGCTAGTCCAGTGCACCCTGCATGTGGTAAACCAAGTCTTATAATATCTGCATGCTAAGGGAAGTTTACTATTAAAATTAAACAATACTCTAACGTTAGCTTCGTGGATAATTAAGGAAACAATCGCCCCCCTCTCTCTTTTGGACACACCCCGACTCCTCCCACTGGGGGCAGAGCTCGACGCGCGTCTGTCAACTGAGGGTTCCCGCAGGCGCGCGCCTCGGGCCGTCAGTCCCGGAGTCTGCAGAGCAGCCGGCGTAAGAAAGGGAAACAGACGACTCCAGGAAGCCCCACAAAGCCCGTGAGGCTAAACCGGGCCTGAGGGCGGGGCGGGGCGAGGCGGGCCCGGGGCCGCCTCCATCTCCAGGCCCGCCCTGCGCTACACCGAACCCCGCCCGCGCTCAGCTAGCGGGCCGTGGCGCCCGCCTCCGCCCGCCAGCCCTCACCTCGCCCCGAACGCGGCCTCTGGGAGTCAGCGTCCTCCTGCCGCGCCGCCGCGCCCCCCGCAGCCTCCTCCGCAACCTTAGCCCACCGGGTGGACCGGCCCCAGTAGCCGGCGGCCCAGGCGCAGGTAGGCGACGGTGCGCATGCGCAATTCGTGAACTTCCATTCGCTGCTGCTAAGCGACAGCCGCAGAACCGGCCAATCCTGGAGCGCCTCCACCTCCCGTTCCTGACGGAGTCGTGAATGAAATGGTTCTTAAAGGGCTGCGACCCAAAAGTAGAGGGGGCGTGGTTGGGGCGCGCAGGTTCCAGCTTCTTTCCCATCTCCCAGCTCTCACCCGCGTGGGTTTGCAGTCCAAGCCTGAAATTTCCACGTCCGGAGATGCGAGGAGGCTTCGTAGTCTAAGCTCGTGTCCTGCTGGGATAGTGGATAGCACTGACAAGCGGAGGCGGGGAGGTTCCGCGGGACGGCGCGACACGCCCGGGGCGTGGATCCAGCTGTCTGCTCGTTTAGGCGTGAGATCTGAGATAGGCAAACCAAAGAGCAGAGCCTCCTGCCACCCTGGATGAGGTGCCAAAGTCCGACTCCAGCGGGACACACTCCAGCCTAGAGGCGGAAGCCCTCGCAGATGGATGGCCGGCTGAAGGGAGATTGGGGAACAGAGTTTGTCCCTTTATCCATTCAACAAACTTTGAGCACCTGCTCTGTGCCAGACACAATGCCAGGCACTAGGGACACAGCGAGGAACTCCTGACACTAAGAACTATGTTAAGAGAGGAGGGCAGAGTGAGAGCACACATCAAACAATTTCACAACACATATTTAAATACCAACTGAGATACGTGCTCTTCAGAGAGGAGCAAGGTTTTTGAGAGAATTTACAGGAGATTCTGGCCTGGACTCGCGGTCCAAGGAGGCTGCCCTGAGAACATGACACTGGCTGAGCGGTAGCTAACTAGGCAAAGGCAAGAAGAGTCTTTCGAACAGAGAGAACAGTATGCATAAAGAACTGTATGTAGAAGACAGCGGGTCTCCTTTGAGGGGTGAAAAGAAGCTCAGAGAGGGGGATGGGGAGTTAGTG
Source organism: Equus quagga (assembly GCF_021613505.1). Lineage (NCBI taxonomy): Eukaryota > Metazoa > Chordata > Mammalia > Perissodactyla > Equidae > Equus > Equus quagga. The sequence goes on along the minus strand of NC_060267.1, from coordinate 142,541,188 downwards.
TTTAATAGGCACAGAATTTCAGTTGGGGAAGATGAAAAAGTTGTGCAAATGGATGGTGGTGATGGTTGCACAACAATGTAAATGTCCTAACTGTCACAGAACTATACATTTTAAAATGGGGCCGGGCGCAGTGGCATAGTGGTTAAGTTCCAGCACTCCACTTCAGCGGCCTGGGTTCCCAGGTCCGGACCTAGCACCGCTAGTCAAACCATGCTGTGGCAGTGTCCCACATAAAAGAGAGGAAGATTGGCACAGATGTGAGCTCAGCCACAATCTTCCTCAAGCAAAAAGAGGAAGATTGGCAACAGATGTTAGCTCGGGGCCAATCTTCCTCACAAAAACAAAAACAAAAAAACAAAAAAATGAAATAAAGTGTACAGTTGAATATATATTTTTTAAATGGTTAAAATGGTAAATTTCATGTTATGTATATTTTGCCATAAAAAAAGGAAAGAAAGAAGAGAAACTCAGTGTTTAGAGAGTAAAGGAGTAAAGTGAGAGCCACTAGAGAGACTAGAAGAGGTAAAACCATGTAGGATCTTGCAGCTATGGTAGAAAGTTTAGGACAGTAGAAAAATGATGAAATTTGCATTTTGTAAAAATCTCTTTGGCTGCTGAAGTTAAGATCAAAATGGAGAAGGCTCATGAAGTTGTGGTGGGCCCAGCTGGGAAGCCAGTGCAGTGGTCTAGGGAAAAGAAGATGGAGCTGGCGTTTACTGAAGTGCTGGTGAAGAGGCAGAGAACTGGGCAGTCTGCAGAGAAATGTAGGAACAAAATCAACAAGCCTCGGTGATGAATTGAATGTGAAAGAGGGACAAAATAGCTTCAAGGATGATGCCATTGTTCAGCCTTGAGTGAAAGGAGGGATTCATAGGTATGGAGAACACTGGAAGAGGATTTGATTTTGCAGAGAAGATAGATCACTAGGTCCATATTAGACAACGTGAATTTGAGGCACCTTTGAGACTTCTGGTTGGGATGTCGGCGTACACAGTTGAATGTACGGGTTGAAGTTCAATGTAGAGGTCCGGGCTGGACATAGACTTTTGAAAGTCATCACCACATGGGTGAAAACTGAAGCAGGACTTATATAGACAGAGAAAAATTACAAAATGAAAATGGAAGAGAGTTATGATAGAGTCCAAAATGGCCTCCAGGGATCCCCACGTCCTGGTATTCACACCCTTGTGTAGTCCTCTCCCACAATTGAGTCAGGGTTGGCCTGTGTGACAAGTGATCATGAGGCTAGGTCATCAAAGGCACAAAGGAGAAAAATCATGAGATTTGGTTGGTAAAAGAGGTTGAAACCCCTGCAGTATGTACCAGGAAAGAGGCTAGAATTCCCTCTCAAAAGTGCCTTCACACAGGTGAATGAAGACCTGTCCTTCACTCCACAGGTCACGAAATACAAGGTTTTGGCCTAGATGGAGAGAAAAAATTGGAGCTAGACCCACAAAAACTTAGAGCTTTCACACCTGAGCCCTCGCGCTCTCAGAACCTGCAGTGTGAGTGCTTTAGAATAGGGCCTTGCACCCTCTGATGGTGCAGTTGGTGTGGCTCAGGCACCACAGTGGATTGGGAAACTGGTGAGATGTGGAAGCTGAAGTCCTAGCCCTCTTCTCCAGTTTTTGGTCATTTTGGCTCCAAGCTCCAGAGGCTTTCTCTTCTAGGCCTCTTCATCCCTTTGCTTCCAGGGTCACACCCTAGACTGCTGCATCACCACAGAAGAGCTCCACCTCTGAAGTTGGCAATGCAGATATCTGAGCTCTGACCTGTCCTTCAGCTGTTCTCTGAATTCCTCCCACTGTTCTCTGGCCTGCAGAAGCCTCCAGTCCACTTGTCCTACCCGGTCTTCATTTCCTTCCCCATCAGCTGAAAGTCCAGAGTCCATCACTTCCATCCCATTCTTCTCAATATGCTTACCTCTATTGTGCAGTTATCCTTCTGTCACACCTGCCTGGCAGCACTCCAACACTGGAGAAATCCAACCTCTGCCTTCTCTGAATCTGCTCCTGGGCTGTAAGTGCTGCTGGACAAAATCTCATGACCACACAGATCAGTACTATGTATGTACATTGCCAGCCTCAACCAGGTTCTCCACACTGCCCAGCAGTCCTGTGTTTGCCAGGTCAGCTCTCTCTCCAATTCTCCCCAACACTAACTTCAAAATCTCCTGCATGTTCCCCAGATCTTCCACTCTTCAGCCCTGCCCCTTTCTCTCCCATGCCTCCTTCAACCAGGAAAGAGCAACCATTAAAGTGATGTCCCTCAGCTCCTGCCAACGTCTCTCCCTCCAACTACCAACTTCTTTCGCTTTTCCCCTTTACAGCCAAACTTCTTGGAAAAACTGGCCTACATTTGAAGACTCCATTGCTTCATCTTTCCCTGAATTTCTCAGTCTCCTGCAATTCTGACTTCTGCCTCACCACATCACTGAAATTTCCCTCATTAAGGACATTAAAGATCTAGTCTCCGGGCTGGCCCTGTGGCCAAGTGGTTAAGTTCGCGCACGCACTTTCGGCAGCCTAGGGTTGTGCTGGCCCGGATCCCGGGCGCAGACATGGTACCACTCATCAAACCATGCTGAGGCAACATCCCACACAGCACAACTAGAAGGACCTACAACTAGAATATACAACTATGTACTAGGGGGCTTTGGGGAGAAAGAAAAGAAAAAAAACCCCAGAAGATTGGCAATAGATGTTAGCTCAGGTGCCAATGTTTAAAAAAAAAAAAAAAGATCTAGTCTTTATCTTGCTTGACCTTTCAACAGCGTGTGTCATTGCTGTCTTATCTTGCTGTCTCAGTCCCTCTTTTTTCTTAAGCTACATGACCCCTTCACTCTCCTGGATTTCCTCTTATATTTCTGGTCTCTTTCTCCCCTCGTTCTCCTTTGTAGCTTCTTTTCCTCTGCCATGAGGGAAACCAACACACTCTCCTTGAGCAGTCTTACGCACTGCATGGTTCCAGTCATTTTCTATAAGTGATGCTTCTCAAAGCTTATACTGCCAGCCCAGCTGTTGGCCCTGAGTTCCAGACCCAAATAGCCAGCCACAAGCTTCAACATCTCCATTTGACATCACCTCAAACTGCACAAGTCTACAGCTGAATTTATCACTCTCACTTCCAGTCCAGCTTCTTTGCTGCTGTTCCCTACCTCCATAAATGGCATCACCAGTCTCTCGGTTGCTCAAGCCAGAACCCTGGAAGTCACCCCTCATTCCTTCTTCTCCCTCTCCCTCTCCCCCATGAAGTCATTAAGGCCTGTCAAGCCTACTCCTAATGTCTTTCAAATGCACACACTTCTTTGTTCATTGTTCCCACCATTTCTGGCCTGCACCCCTGCAGCAGCCCTCCCACTGATCTTTTTACTTCTCATCTGGCTTCCCTACATGCCTTTCAACATATTACAGCCAGGAAAACTCTATAATGCATCTCTGACTTTATCACACTTCTGCCTAAAATCATCCATTGCTCCCATTGCCCCTGGGAGAGAGTCCAGACTCCGAGCATCTGCCACCTGCTTTACCTCCACTTCCTCTTCACACTGAGACATTTTTCTCTCCTGGAGGGCTTTCTCTGTATGCTGGACCAGGTTGACCCCCTGCACCTGCTCCACCTTAATACCATCTCATGTTATTGTCATTTGTCTAAACAGGAATAGGACTGAGGAGGACTAAGCAAGCCCTGCACCCTGCTCCTAATGGTGCCTCCTCTGCTCACTCTGTTTTCTGCAGAACCTCTGTGGGCTTTTCCTGGGGAGGGACCCTGGTATAGGGTTAAAGTACAGGTTTGGGGAACAGGAAGCCCCAAGTCCTGGCCCAGCTCAGGCATGTTGCCCCACTTCGCTTACTGGGTTTACCCCTCTGTGAAATGGGATGAAAGCTGTCTCCTCACAGAGTTAAATAAGAGGATTGTGGAGGGAGACCCCAGCAAAGCAAATGTGCCTGCTCTGGATCAGGGCAACTGCTCAGGGAAATGAAGCTCTAGGAGGCAGAATTGCCCCCAGACCCCTTTTGAGGAGTTAAGGCTTCCAAGATCTCCCTCCTAAATGAAGTGGCTGCTGCTCACTCTTGTGCTGCAGGGAAAACCAGCCTGTGCCCATATCCAACATGGATGGGCTGGAGCAGAGAGAAGACAACTACTTCAGAGTTTTAGTAACCAGCAGTAACTTTGTGGCCCAGGAGGGTAGGCCCAGCTTCCTCCTTGTATCTTGTGGCTAACTCCCTCTAGTGCACAGGCAGTATGGAGTAGTGGTTAAGAGCAAGGGTTCTAAAGCCAAACTGCCTGTGTTCAGATAGTGGCTTTGCCCTCAATAGCGATGAGACCTTGGGCATGTTACTTAACCTCTGTTTTCTCATCTGTAAAGTGGAGAAAATAATAGTACTTTTTAGTGTTGAAAAATAAGTATTATTATTACTACTAATAAGTATTATTATTGTCCAAATTAAAAATAGTTATATATGCAAGTTTCTCCCTCAGCAAAGAGTAGAGCTGACACCAGTGTTTTCATTGGCCCTGCAGGATTTGGCTTGGCGGGAGGCAACGTCCAGGGTCAAGCTCCAGACGCAGGCCTGGAGACACCAGAGTGATGTTGAAAGAGGAGTGTACTTGGAAACAGATATCTGGGTTCCAGCCACGATTCCCACGTGACCCCAGGCAAGGTGCTCCTGCAGATAGAGCGCACAGAGCCTAAGAGGCGAGGCGGTGACGTCGGGCCCCGCCCCCCAGGTTAACTTCCCAGACAGCGCAAACGCAAAGGATGGGCAAACAGCTCCTGAGCCGCAGGCGCGGGGGCCCGAGGAGGACGCTCTTGCGCGCCCAATCGCAAGTGACGTTCCTCCTGTTCCCCGCCCTCCAGGCGGAAGGACCCAATCAACGTTGAGAGCGTAGGCCCCCACCTATCGTGGGGTCCTGCTGCGGCTCCATTGCTTCGGGAGCTGCTGGTTGGCTCCGGTCTGGATGCGCGGGGGTCACCGGGGTCCGAGGCAGGGTTCCAATCTGGCTTCAAGGGATGTCGGTGGCCTTTGTACCGGACTGGCTGAGAGGCAAGGCGGAAGTCAATCAGGAGACCATCCAGCGGGTGAGCGCTAACGCAGACAGAGACAAAGAGTTCCTTAAATTGAGATCCCCAAGGGCTACGGGTACGGGGAGCTGCTTGGAGTGAGCGGCATTCGCGCTGAGTCTTGGGGTGTGCTTAAGCTGTTGACTTGCAGGGGTTTGGAGTGAGATGGGGACGAAATCAACAAAGCCGGAGGGCTGGACAGTCCAGCAGTGGGGGGAGGGTCAGTGCAGCCCGCTGTCCCCATGTCGCCCTGCACTGACCCTTTCTATGATCTTTCAGCTCCTGGAGGAGAATGACCAGCTGATCCGCTGTATCGTGGAGTATCAGAATAAGGGCCGGGCGAATGAGTGTGTCCAGTAAGTCCCCCCCTCCTACCCCGACTTTTGAGTGAAGAAGCCAGTGAGGTGATAAAGCAGCTGTTCTGAACTTGGAGTCTTGGGTGATTATCGCCGATGGGGCTCAGAGAGGTTACTTAGCTGCCCAAGACCATACGGACAGGACATTGTGAAGCCTGGAGTCAGACGCAGCTCCCTCCTCAAAACTTGAATTATGTTTATTGCAAAGCTTTCTTCACGTGAAGCCATGTCAGCCTATGACAACAGGGATAAGGAGGGGAGCACACGGAAAACTAGTCTCAGGAGATGAGAGCAGTGGCTGCTTGCTCATCATGGATCCCTGGCTCATCCTTTTTCTGTTAAGGGAGGGGGTCAGACCATTTGCCTGCTAAGTTCCCTCCCATTTCTAACTTGGAGTCAGTCTATAACACACACAAAGACCAATAAAAGATTTCCAAGTTGAGCCAAAGGTGAATCTTGCATACTAATTTAATGTGCCCTCTTGCCATATACCAAAATGAGAGGAAATGGTCTGTCTCTTTTCTAAATGAAGTCCAAGAGTTATGCCACATTTATTATAGAAATGTTTATTATTTCATTTTTACTGAAGACATGTTTAAGAAAGCCATGCTTTTCACACTCCCTAAAAAAATCACCCACAATCTTTCATTGAATAGGTCAGTGGAATAGTAGAGATAGCCATCTCTGGCTAAGTCTCTACATTTGACTCTGGCATTTGATAATTTACTTATTACAGTTTATATTCAACAGTTTCTCATTTTCCTATATGGAAAATAGTTGCAAAACATTCCATTTGGTTTAGTGCTTCTCAACCTCTGGATAAGAAAGTTACCAAAATCTCCTAGTGGGCTTTTTCAGTCACACAGGCCTATGCTTCCTGCCCCCTGTCTGATTTGTCTTCCTGAGTGGGGAGCTGTACCCTGTGATTGAGAATCGCTACAACAATTCTGGAAATGTCTCATCCCCTCTTTAAGTTTGTTCAACAGGTATTTTATAAGGACTACTGAGTACTAGGCACTGTGTCAGCTACTGGGGAATCAGTATCAAAACAGCTCTGCTCTCATGGAGCTTACATTCTAGACTCTAGAATCTAGAGGGGGAAATCATATAATCAGGCAGATATCAATATGTGATTCAAATAAGAATAAAGCAGGATAAGGGGGGGCACTATTTTATACAGCGTATCTGATGTGACATTTCAGAAAACAGCTGAAGTGAGGGAGCCAGCTATGCAGATATGTGAAGCAGAGGGAGCACCAGGGGGAAAGTTCCCAGGCTGAAGCCTGATGGAGATCTTCAAGTCACTGTAAGGAGGCCAGTGTGGCCAGAACTCAGTGAGCAAAGGGAAAGTGGTAGGAGATGAGATCAGAGAGGTAGCTAGAGGCCCTGATCATGGAGGGCCTTGCAGGCCCTGAGAAGGGCTCAGCTTTACCCAGAATGAAATGGGAGCCTTTGGAGGGTTTTAAACAGAGCTATGGCATGATCTTGACTTAGTACAGTGATCACTCAGGCTGCTATGTGCAGAATAGAGTAGGGGTGCAAAGGCAGAGCAGGGACACCAGTTAGGAGACTGATCCAGTACAAGAGTCAAAGCAAGAAGTGTTAGTGGCTTGGCCTAGAGAGGTGGCTGTGGAAGTGATAGGTGAGAACAAGTAAGATTCTGGATAAATTTTCCTTGAATGTGTTAAACAAGAAGGTTGATAACAGTGAGTCATTCAATCAGTGGATGAGCCATTCCACTAGAGTGGGTAAATTCTTTTCCGGTTTTTTGTTCATGTTCAGTAAAATTAAGCCTCTAATTTTTGCCTGTTTTTCACCCATAGGTACCAGCATGTATTACATAGAAACCTCATTTATTTGGCCACCATCGCAGATGCCAACCCAACCAGTGCTTCAAAAACAATGGAATAATCTTCCAGTTGACTGTTGTGAGAAGTAATTGAATGTAATCCATTTCCTATGAAACGGAGACAGGATCTTTACCAACTGAACTGCTTAAAACATGAATGAAACCTCTATGGCTCTTTTTAAAATGTGAAAATGTGAAGAAAGCTACTAAATTAACTTTATTCTCAATGTAAATATTTATTTTAATAATTAAGCAGATTCCCATAATTAAGTTGACTCCAGGTGTCCTCTTTCCTGAAACAGGCATGTCTGGATAACAAAGACATCATGAGCTCTTCAAGTCTACCTTTTTACTTTCAACCTGAAGAGGAAACTGAGCAGATGTTGGGCAATTGGCAGGAATTGGCAAGACTCCCGACTGAGACCCTGCCAAATGGATATGCTGCTCCCTCCTACCAGTTTATAGCCATGGACTCCCTGACTGCTCTTTTCAGGTTGCTTTGAAATAAAGCTTGCCTTTGCACAAGAGAATGATAGTGAGGTATAGAAATTTTCATGTAGTAATTATTCCATTTGGTTTTCCAGAAAAACTGTAAGGACTTAAAAATATATGTAACAATACCATTATCATTGCTAACAAAATTAATAGTAATTCTTAATTATTATCTAATATCATCTAATAATAGCTGATGTTATGGGGAAGAAAAATATCTTTTCCTTCAATCCTTTTAACGTTCTCAGCTGGGGCTCTATAACAAGACATTAACAAAAGAAAAGCGTGCAAATTTATTTAATATAAGTTTTATGACATGGAGGCTTTCAAAGAAACAGTTAAACCTGAGTGTTTTTATACTAGGCTTGATGAAGAGTGGAAAGTTGTGGGAAAATGTGATAGGACAAAAGGCTATGAGCTAGGTGTAGTAAACTGGGCGAAACTTTTCCTTCCAATTCCCAGCGTCCCTCGGTCTTCAGAGATGAGCATGCTCCTTTCCTTTGGTATAGGAATGGCAGCTCTAATATGAGGGTCCTATGACCAGCTTCATGGGAGAGTCCTTCCAGCATCGGCCATTTCTCAGATTCCTTCAGCTTAAAATATTCAATGTGCCATATTTTGGGGTAGCATATCCTAAACCCTGTCAATGTTCAGTTTCCTTCACTTATCACAGAATGTGTTTGTTGATTTGTCTGAATCAGGTTCAAAACAAGATTCACACGCTGCATTTTGTTGATGTCCCTTAAGTCTCTCCAAAAGTACTTAACAGGCCGGCTTGGTGGTGCAGCAGTTAAGTTCATGCACTCTGCTTTGGCGGCCCGGAGTTTGCCGGTTCAGACTCCAGGCCTGGACCTGTGTACTGCTGATCAAGCCATGCTTTGGCAGGAAGATGGACACGGATGTTAGCTCAGGGTCAGTCTTCCTCAGCAAAAACAGGAGGATTGGCAGCAGATGTTACCTCAGGGCTAATCTTCCTCAAAAAAAATAAATAAATAACAGTTCCCCCTCTTTTTTTCTTTGCCATTTGTTGAAAAACTTAGATCATTTGCCCTAAAATTTCTCACGTTCTGCATTCGCCTAGTTGTATCCCTGTGGTGTCATTAAATATGTCCCACTCTTGCCCATTTTTCCTGTAAACTGGTAGATCGAGAGGCTCATTCATACTCAGGTTCTATTATTTTTGGTGTGAATACATCATAGACAGTGATAAGTACTTGCTTTGCATCGCATCAGGAAGTGACCCGTTTGACTTCTCAAGTTCCCAATAACCTTTCACTTAAATTATGATCTACCCAGCTTTGATCTATGATTTCATTAGGAATCGCATACTGGTGATTTTCTATTTTATCATTCTTTCTGCCTTTATTAGCTTTGTTCTATAAAGAACTTTCCCTTTGTGAGACTTATCTGTAAATTGAGGCAAAGAGATTCCTGTAAGTGAACCCAAAATTAGACCCTCACGTTCTTGGCTGCTTCTGTTGGAGTCAAGGGTTGTGATCCAGGGAGGCTGTAATGTGTAAATGGTGAAGAAAGACCTTATTTTGAATCCTAGATCTATCACAACCTCCGAAAGCTCTGTTTTCTCACTTCTAAAATGGGGAAAATGGAAGCGGTATTTGCCTCCTGAGGTTGTCAGATTGAGATAATGCGGTTGAGAGCTGGGTAAATAGTCAAGTGTGTTAGCTCTGATGTGTTATCTGAAGTTTCTGGCCCTTTCTAGGCCTTCCCAATTCTGGGAAGGAGCTAGTTTTTTGCTCCCTCACCCATTCTGCCATCCTTAGGATTCTAGCCCATTATTGGTCCCTCTCTCCTCCACTGTTCATGGGGATGGTGCCCATACCATGTGCCATGTGGGCTGCTCATGGAGCTATTCCAGTCAGCAAATAGGGTGGATGCTATGGAATGTTTTTAGTTTTGAATTAGTTGCTAACATTTAAAGATAAAAAGATTTCCCATTAGAAATGCAAGTCAAAACTACAGTAAGATATCACCTTACACCCGTTAGAATGGCTAAAATAACCAAAACAAAAAATAACAAATGTTGGAGAGGTTGTGGAGAAAAAGGGACCCTCAAACACTGCTGGTGGGAATGCAAACTGGTGCAGCCACTATGGAAAACAGTATGGAGATTTCTCAAAAAATTAACAATAGGAATACCATATGACCCAGCCATCCCACTACTGGGTATCTATCCAAAGAACTTGAAATCAGCAATTCAGAGACCCATGCATCCCTATGTTCATTGCAGCATTATTCACAATAGCCCAGATGTCGAAGCAACCTAAGTGCCCATTGACTGATGATTGGATAAAGAAGATATGGTGTGTATATATATATATATACAATGGAATACTACTCAGCCACAAAAAGGATAAAATCGTCCCATGACAACAACATGGATGGACCTTCAGGTATTATTTTAAGCAAAATAAGCCAGATAGAGAAAGACAATCTCTGTATGACTCCACTCATATATGGAAGATAAACACATGGACAAAGAGAACAGATTAGTGGTTACCAGGGAAAAAGGGGGAGTAAGGGGTGGGCACAAAGGGTGAAGTGGTGCATCTATAATATGACTGACAAATAATGTACAACTGAAATTTCACAAGGTTGTAAACTGTCATAACCTCAATAAAAATAAAATAGGAAAAAAAGATTTCTCATTAAAGCCTGGATTTCTGGCAATGCTAGGCTTACAGATCCACATGGCAACCATCGGCTGGAGTGGGCTGGCAGCTGCTTCTCTTTAGTAGGCAGCTTGACTTGTTTACACAGGGCCTGGCACTGGCCGGAATGTGCACGCTGGCTGATGTTCCAATTTGGGCCTCCCCAAAAGCAGAGACTGAGACAAGGCCCTGGGTGCAGGAGATTTATTTAGGACATGGTCTCAAGAAGCAGGAGTAAGGCAGGGAGGAGAGTGAGACAGGGATGAGGAAAAGCCACTAAAAGGGTGTGTTACTGAGGTCACTGCTATAGGCAATAGGGGCTCAGTTCTGCAGGGACATCTGAGAAACATGCAGAATGATCCGGAAGTGTCCACATGAGAGACACTAGTTGGGATGGTCTGCAGCAGAGTTAGCTCCCCTACACTAACAAGGAGCCTTTGTGGGCCCCTAGACATCGGAGCAGGCAGGAGGAAGTAGAAGGCTGCAGGGCAGCCCCTGTGGTGGGCTTCTGCCAGCACCAAGTGAGTCTTGCCTTGTCAGAACTGTCTGCTATTGGCTGCAGCCCATATTAGAGGTGGGCAAGGGTCTGTGACAGAGCAGCAGAGGCTCCAGTGCCGGGGAGTACGGGCTCTGCACCAGCCAATGTGGCCTACAGCAGTTAAATCCAGCCTCCTGCATGGCAGGGGAGCAGCCTTGAGGACAAAGCCCAGCTCTCCTCCAGAGGGAAGGGGTCTGTGACCTGCAGTGTTCCCCTCCCTTTGTTTCTTGGAAGGATATTTCCACATGCAGGGGACTGAATGAGGGCAAATCAGAAGCCACTGAGAACAGCTGAGGCTACTTTAGCCACAGTTTACCCTACACTCCAAAGGTCCCGTATCTGGGGAGACACTGGAGAAGCTGGCGCAGGCCAGCTAGCTGTCATCGTATGTACCCCAGCCCATCTCTACCTGTCTGCTTCAGAGACAGCCTGAAGCATAAGCATCTGCCATTCCTCTTGAAGGATCTAGAACTCAATATAGTTGTAAAGATGATTTAAAAAGGCAAAGACCAAACCTGACCAGACTTTATTAGCCACTCTCTCTTCTGAGGACCTCCTGCTTCAAGAACTAAACCTTCACTCAGCCTGTCAGCCCTTTTCCAACTCTCAGGGTCAAGCTCATCTCCCAACAGCCTACACAGTGTCTGAGCCTGTTCTCTTGGGGGTCCAAGCATGCTTCTCAGGATTTGCAACTGTGGTGACTTCTGTCGTTATCACTCTTTCCTGGGAGAGGATATGGCAGCTAAAACAGCAGATAACTTTAGATAAGATTTATTTCACAAAATGTTATTTTTCCAATTCCTCCTGAGGCTTCTTGACACCCCAGTGTAACCTCTGGGGACTTCAAGTAACAATATGGCTAGGGAGGAAATGTTCAGTGGGATCTCATGTGCCCATGAACCTTTGCAATAAACTTCCATTACTGAAGATGATCTGAGTATATTTCTTAAGCCGGCTACATAGTATCTTCATTTTATTGTTACTCCAACACTAACATATATATTGTTTTGATTCATTTCCATTTTAATAAAAGCAATTTTAAGAAGTTAGTTAATCTGTCACTTCTGTTCCCAATTAAAATCCCACAGATTCCTCTGGAATCTAGATGTTCTCTTCACTCACTAGGACCTTCTCTTTTCTTCTAAATGTTTAATAAGAGTCTAGGATCCAAGGGCAGGTTGTTTGCATTTCTGCTTGTGATTAATTCACTCATTCACTCAAAAAATATTGATCAACTATTGTGCTGAAGGTACTGCAGTGAGGAAACCAGATAATGTCCCTGCTCTCATGGAACCTTTATCCTTGTATAAAGAAGACGATACAGTATAAATAATCTGTATTTATGGGGGAGACACACAAAAGGAATATACATAATTAAGGAAAGCTCCACATGGCAATAAGTGCTCTGCAGAGAATTACAACAGGGTAATGTGCTGGAGAGTGTTTGGGTGGCTACTTTAAATTGTGGACTCAGGGACGAGCTGAGCAGGTAACACTGCAGCTCAGATATGAATGACAAGGAACCTGACATGTGACCATCAGGGCAGGCAGGCAGGCAGAAATAAGACCCTTCATTCTAACTGTTTTTTCCTCTCTTGGGTCCACTTATAGAGCAGTATTCACGTATGTGCTCATCAATTCAATTATAACGAGTCCTCATTTGACTAGGCCTTCAGAGGAAAGAAGAGGAGGAAGGGCACTGGGCCCTGCTTTCAGGGATCTCCCAATAACCCTGGCAAGATAAAAGAGACCCACACCCAGGCATGGTCTGGGGCACCATGCAGGACAAGAGATGCCTGAGAAATTCTCCAGATGTTGAGGCTGCAGGGATTCCATGTAGAAATTATCAAGCACTTCTTACATGTCAGAGAGAGCCTATACTTTTCAATTCTTGAATACATCTTTGTCTGCAAACAAAAAATTGCCAGTTGTAGCAGAAGCAATCAGCATCCCACTCTCATTTCTTGAACTTTACTCCAACTTCACTGAACTTTATTACTTTAATTGTGCTCCAATTGCTTCCCAAACGTCCATATCTGTATCTCTATTCCTGAGGACTTTTCCTAAAACTGGAAGGCACTTTGCCCAGGTGTAGCAGGCCAGAAGAATCTGGGGACTATCACCCCCGGGAGCAGCTCTCAACTAATGACTCTCAGGAAATGGAGTATTAATATCCCAGCTCCCTCACCCCTCCATGGGGATAATTCTGAGATGTTTCTTCTGTACTGGTTGCCAGAGTTCCTCAGCAGGATTCAGCTCTAGTCACCTGCTGTGATAGCTAGCTCAATAGCCCACACTTTACTGGCTACCTTCCTTGTTTCACTTCCCCACTCCCTGAATGGAGTTTCCTGGAATGATTTTCCAAGTAAGCAACTTGCATTCAAAACATTGTCTCAGAATCTTCTGAGGGAAACCACCAAGATACCAGTTGTCTAATGCCTTGCCCTTGGTGGGTAGACCCAGAAGGACTTGCTCAGCAAATGTAGCTGCCAAAAGCACCAGGGCAGATGAAAAATTTTTACTAAAACTCAATCTACTTGCAAAAACTAGTGTCTAGAAAAAGTGTCAGAGCCACAGACTCAAAGCAGAATTTAGAGGATGAAATGAGTAGACAAACAGGATCAACATAAAATGAGTAAGGAACCTGATGAGAAGTGTTTGTTATAGTGGATTTTTCATTTGAATGTGATGGAATCCAAGCTTCTGCCTAAAGAGAGTGAAGCAGCAGACATTTGTGAAAACACAGCTATCCTTTAAAACAAGTCAGTGGCAAAAAAACCACTTCCCTAAAAGGTCAAAAGATGGCTGTGGTATCCACAATTAAGGTGACTTCCTAGTTCGCAGCCATTGCCTCAGTGGCCATCTCTGTGCTGCTACACCCCCATGCCTTTCTCCTGGTTACTGGCTGACCCTAAGCTGATCACTCATGATATCTGCCCACTGTCATGGCCATCAAGACTGATCCAGGGATGGGCACATGAACGTCATCAAGCCAATCAGAATCTTTCCCCAGGATTTTTCTCACTGGTGCTAGCTGGAAAAATGCTTTCGCCTCAAATTGCCCAGGCTATAAGGATGTATGCTGGAAGCCACCATGGCCATGTCCCCTGCCCCCCATGGAGAAAGCCCACCTGATTTTGAGTAATGTCATGATGATGTCATTCTATCAAAATACACATTTTTCTATACTCCATGAAATAATCTACTCCTTGTTTTCCACACAAAAAAAAAAAACCCTTAGAATTTCAAGAAATTTGTTTTCAAATTCTCAATATAGATAGATTTTGTTACCAAATTCTGGTAATATTTCTGTTTCTGTCTTGTGGGTCCCAAGATTACTCCAGGTTTGATGATTGGCTAAGAGGACTCACAGCTATGATTTATTATAGCAAAAGAATACAAAGCAAAATCAGGAAAGAGAAAAGGCACGTGGGGTGAAGCCCAGGCGAATCCAGGTTCAAGCTTCCCTTTCCCAGTGGCGTCATACAGGACAATCTTACTTCCTCCAGGGATGAATTGTGACAACATGTGAGAAATGTTGTCTACCAGGGAAGTTCATTAGAGACTCAGAGCCCAAAGTTTTATTAGGGGCTGGTCAGTATGCATCCTCTGCCCTAGCACATACCAAAATTTCAGATTCCCAAAAAGAAAGCAGGTGCTCAACATAAATCATATTATTTGCACAAGTAGTTTAGCCATAGCAAGGCATTTTTATCATTTAATGAAAGTTTTCTAGAAGTATAGGAAACTGATTATCATTCAAGTTCCCAGATTCCACCCAAAGGCCTACCTTAGAAGCAGGCCTTTCTGAAGATAGTCTCAGGCCTATTATACTAATTCTTTTCTGCACAATTTCCCATTTAAGATCAATAATATCCTTGTATTTAAAAAAATAGTATAAGTAAATAAGGTAGAATTGTATATATATCTTCTCATTGGGTTCCTTTTTTCTCCTTTCTTTTACCTCTTTTCTCTCTTCCCTAAGTTATAAAAAATGTAAAATCTACATTGTGTCTGTGTGTGTTGGGGGGGCAGGGTTTGGAGCAGGGATCCCTGCCTGAGGCTGAATTGTGTATTACAGAGGATATACTGAAGGAGCTGAGAGGCAATAAATTGACAACCAATACACCATACATTGGGATAATCGCATGCCTTTTCTTTAATCTGTTAATATGGTGAATTATAGGACTAGATTTTCTAAAGTTAAACCATCTTTGCATTCTTGAGTTAAAGCCAATTAGTTCATGAGCATTTTGGGGTTTAAATAATGCTAAACTCCATTCCTTAATATTTTATTTGGATCTTTAAATCCGTTTATAATGGAATTGGTCTCTTTCTTTCCCTGTCTTTGTCTTGTCTTGGCATCACTAGATAAATTAGGTAGCTCACTCTTTCTTCTTCTATTTTCTGATTTTTTTTTTTTTTTGGTTGAGGAAGATTGGTCCTGAGCTAACATCTGTTGCCAATCTTCCTCTTTTTGCTTGAGGAAGACTGGCCCTGAACTAACATCTGTGCCAGTCTTCCTCTATTTTGAATATGGGATGCTACCACAGCATGGCTTGATGAGCGGTGTGTAGGTCAATGCCTGGGATCCAAACCTTCAAACCTCAGGCTGCTAAAGTGGAGCATACGATCTTAACCACTACACCACTGGGCTGGCCCCTATTTTCTGAAATATTTTGATTGAGAAAAGGATTACTGATCCTTGAGGGTTTGGTAAAATTTACCTATGAAACAATTTGGACCTTTTGTTATTTTGGAAAGGAAGACTATGTTCTTAATGGTTTTATTATGAATAATTTCAAAGATATTTAAAGGTAGAGGACATAGCTCAAAAATCTCCATATCTCCCTATCATCTAGATGCAACAACTAACATGACTTTGCCACATTTGTTTTACTCATTATCAATTTAAAATTTTATTTTCTTTCATAAAATATTTTAAAGCAAATTCCAGGCAGACATCATGTGTTTTCATCCCTACATACTTCAGTATGCATCTCTAAAAAACCAAGGATACTTTCTTACATAACCAAAATTTCCTTATCACATCTAACAAAATTAAATATATTTCCTTGGTGTCATCCAATATCTAGACTATAATCAAATTTCCCATTTGGCTGTGTCACAATGTCTTTCACAAATGTTTGGAGGGCAATTAGGGATTACTAATTCAATTTCTTCAATGGTTACTGGTTTATTCAGGCCTTCTATCTCTTTTGAGTCAATTTTGGTAATTTCTATTTTCTAGGAAATTATCTATTTTATCTAAGTTTCCCCAGTAGCACTTCTGATTAGTTTTGCCAGAGTCCTACCCACTGAAGTTCCAACTGTTGGTGTGATCCCACTCTAAAAGGCTGAACATTCAGAATCATTACCTGAAATTTCATACTACCGGGGTTCTTCTTCATAGTAATCAAGACCAAATTAAGCTTGAGTTTGTAAAGTGCTTGGATATCAATTTTCTACCATTCTTGAGGACAAAGGAGGAGGTATCAGTCCTTTAGGTGTACGCTAGGCCCAGCAGTTGTTTTACTTTAACCACAGACCAAATAGCATACCTTATCTTCAAATCATCTGAAATATAATTTCAACTCACAGGACAGAATAAAAGAATTTTGAGCAAGGAGGAAACTTAGGTCTTTCATCCTGCTGATTTCACAGATGAAGGATTTGAACTCTAGAGATCAGTGATTTGCCCAGGCCACATAACTAGCGGCAGGAAGGAGACTTTGGAGTGTCAAGATAAGAATGAACCTCCAGAGATTTCAGTACACCCCAAATTAAGTATTTCATTCCTGAGCTCTAAAGCCTACTTACATGGAAGCCAGCTGCTCCAAACCACAGCAGTTACAGAGTTGGGCAATGCTCCCATCCTTTCCTTTCACAAATCTTTGTAGGAAAGTTAGCTTTACCAATGCATTTCATCTCCAAATAGGCATGCACATTTCATCTTTTTTGAGAATAACTGGTTAACTGTAACACTGTAAGAAAAATCAGACCCAGCATCACTAGCTTCTCCATTCAGCCTAGGTTACAAATGGGAAACCCGAGAGGCTGTTGCTCTGATAGAGATACTGTACGATCAAGGAGGTAGAACTCGCAACCTCTGACAGGGATAGCACTTCTGTGATGGCGTGGAAGTGCCAAAGCTCTGACTGCCCTTTATACAGGCAGCACAGGCGCAGAAACAGTTTAGAAAGTACCTAAGTAACCCTGATTTTGAAATTTACTATAAAGCTACAGTAATCAAAACAGTGTGCCACTTCACACCCATTAGATTGGCAATTATTAAAAAAATGGAAAATAACAAGTGCTGGCAAGAATGTGGTGAAACTGGAACCCTGATGGACTGCTAGTGGGAATGTAAAATAGAGCAGTCACTATGGGAAACAGTGTAACAGTTCCTCAAAAATTAAAAATAGAATTAATTGGCTTATGACCCAGTAATTCTACTTCCTGGGTATATACCCAAAAGAACTGGAAGCAGGATCTCGAAAATGTATTTGTACATCCATCTTCATAGCAGCATTATTCACAATAGCCAAAAGGTGGAAACAACCCAAGTGTCCATTGACTGATGAATGTATAAATAAAATTGGTATATACATACAATTAAATATTATTCAGCCTTAAAAAAAGAAGGAAATCTTGCAATATATGACCACATGGATGAACCCTGAGGACCTTATGCCAAGTGAAATAAGCCATTCACAGAAGGACACATACTGCATGATTGCACTTAAAAGGTATCTAAAATTGTCAAACTCATAGAAGCGCAGAATAAAACGGTGGTTTCCGGGGGATAGGGGAGGAGGAAAGGCGGAGTTGCTAATCAATGGGTATAAAACTTCATTTATGCAAGATGAATAAATTCTAGAAATCTGCTGTAAACATTGTGACTACAGATAACAATACCAGGGGCCGGCCCTGTGGCCCAGTGGTTAAGTTCACGGGCTGTGCTTTGGCAGCCCAAGGTTCCCCAGTTCGGATCCCAAGCACAGCCTACACACCACTCATCAAGCCATGTTGTGGCAGTGTCCCACAAAGAACTAGAATAACTTACAACTATCTACTAGGGCTTTGGGGAGGAAAAAAAAAGAAGATTGGCAACAGATGTTAGCTCAGGGCCAATCTTCCTCAAGCAAAAAGCATACTTTAATAAAAAAGGCAATACCATATTGTACACTTAAAAATCTGTTAAGAGGGTAGATCTCATGTTAAGTGTTCTTACCACAATAAAGTAAAACTAAAAAAAAACGAAAGTAGAGAGTGGTTGCCAGAAGCTGGGTAGAGGAGAGAATGGGGAGTTATTGTTTAATGGATACAGTTTCAGTTTCACAAGATGAAAAATGTTGTGTGGATAGATGGTGGTGATCATTGCGCAAGAATGTGAATGTACTTAATACCTGTGAAATGTACACTTAAATGATAATTTTATGTAATGTATATTTTACAATTTTAAGAAAATAACTAAAAGCAAACAGTGCGGCCCTGGCGTAAAGAGAAATACATAGATCAATGTAACAAAACGGACTCCAGAAATAGAACCACACATGTGTGGTCACAAAGCCAAAGTAATTCAATGGATAAAGACAGCCTTTTCAGCAAATGGTGGTGGAGCTACTGTATATCACTATAGGAAAAAAAAAAAAGAACCTCAACCTCTACCTGACACCATAAGGGAAATTTCTAACAGATTGTAGACTTACACATAAAACGTAAGACTATAAAACTTCTAGCAGAACACACAGGAAGAAATCTTCACGAGCTTGGGGGTAGGCAGAGATGTCCTAGCACAGAAAAAGCACAAACCATAAAAGAAAAAACTGATCAAATGATTTCACCAAAATTAACGACTGCTTTGCATAAGCTACTGTCAAAACCATAAAAAGACAAGGCCCAGACTGGGAGAAGATATTTGCAGTTATGTACATCTAACAAAAGACTTGCACTCAAAACATACACATATCATCTCTTTAACAAAACATTGGTATCCAAAATTCTTGCACTCAATAAAACGAAGAACGCGATTAAAAAATAGGCAAAGTTCTTCCAGTGACTCTTCACAAAAGATGTAGAATGGCCATGAACAGAAACAGAACAGAACGGAAACAGTGACGCTGGCGCCAAAGAGGGAACGAACCCACACCTCAGCCCAAAAGGCCTTTGAAGTGAGACAACCAGTCTAACAGGAGGATAGCGTCATAACTGCTCCTTGCGAAAAAGAAAACAAGCCAAAAGATCGATCGGTTTACTAAGCCTCAACACTTATCCTCAAAACTCGCTCGCATCTGTCGACAACAAGAAGCCTGGCGATATCAGGAAATACGTGGCCACTCACGGCTACTGAGAAGGGACGAGAGCAACTAGAGAGCGCAGGCGCGCCAAGGCTCCAAGATGGAGCGACTGACTCCAGCGGTAAACGGGGAAAGGGGCGGGGCCAAAAAGGACAGGCGTAGGTATAGGAGCGCCAGGCCTGAGGCTCCTCCAGAGCTACCAGACACGCCCACGTGGCGCGCCCACTTCGGTTAACCACCCCCTTCGAGGCTGTGATCTCGCGGTATTTGTCCCAACTCTCGCGGGGTTTAGCGTGGCACTGGGAGGCCAGGCCTGCGGGAGCCGGGTGGTGGTCCGTTAGTGGCGTTGGGCTGCGGCCCCGGCGGTTGCACTTTCTGTTTAGCTCACCGGCAGCTACTCAGGCTGGAGGCCAGCCAGGTGAAGAGCTCGCTCGCATGTGTGCGCGCGCTACACGGGAGCCGGGAGACTCGGGGCGGGGGGTGGGGGGGCCCCTGTCTCGGCCTCCCGCCCTGTCGCGACAGGCCGGCTCGAGGCGACCGTGGCACGGGCTCCGCCCCAGCCCCCGCCCTGATCGCTTTCCTCCCCCTCTCTCCCAGCTCTTGCCGCCGCCTCGGTCGCGATGGGGGCGCAGGACCGGCCGCAGTGCCACTTCGACATCGAGATCAACCGGGAACCGGGTGAGCCGGAGGCTGGGGAGCCCTGCCGGGGCCTGGGCTGGCCCTGGGGAAGGGGAGGGGTTCTACCTCGTCACCCCTCCCCCAAGCCTTTTTGGGAGCGAGTGGGCACAATCAGCGCTCCCTTTTCTCCTGAGCGAAAGTCTGGAGAGGAAGGTGGCCCGGGCACACCACTCCCACCCTCCTGGGAACGGGCCTCGCCCTCCCAAATCCCAAATCCCAAGGCCACTGCACCCCCAGACTGAGTGTTCGTACCATGCCTGGCCCCAAGAAAAGTGCAGTCCTTTCGGACTTTTTCTCTCTCAGTGTCTCTAGGGGGCAAACACTCCCAATTCCGATTTCTGGCATCTTGCTCTGTACTGTGAGGTTTGGACGCGTACATTCTCTATTTCCTAATCCTTGTATATCATTAATAGGTTAACTCCAGTTCTGTTTTTCCTTAGGTATCTTTAGCCAGAATTTCTTGATTCGTGGGAAAATGACTTAGCGAAAGTCTTGTGTGATAAACCAAAGCATTCTGTACCAACGGCCTTGCAGCATGTGTGCGCTTAGCGTTGTTTTGTTTTTAGGGAATCCAGCCATTCGTAAGGGTATTTTGTTGAAAATAAAATATTTTCTCCTAAAAGGTAGTTGCTTTATTCTGAATAGCAGTGCGTGCAGGGTTCCAAACTGTTTTCATGACTTTTTAAAATATCTGTGCCAGAAGTTTTAATTGGAGCATATATGCAGTCTTTGTGCAGATTCTTATTGAGAGCCTGCTACTGTTCTAGACTCCGGGGATATAGCAAAGAGTAAAACAAAGGCCTCTCTTGTAGTTTATATTCTACTGGGGAGAGACAGACAATAAACCAGGAAAAAAAATACTGTGGCTTGTAGTAGGGATACTATTTTAATAGGTTGGTCAGAAAACACCGTTTTGAAAAGATGACATTTAAGCGGATATCTGAAGGAAATGAGGAGGTGAGGTCTGGTTCCTGGTAGAGGGAATAGTTAATAAAAAGGTCCTGAGGGAGGAGTGTAGTTGTGTGTTTGAGGAACAGCAGGAAGCCCAGGCTGGCTGGAATAGAGGGAAGAGAGTAGCAGGAAATGGCTCTGGGCTTTAGTCAAAGGACTTTGACTCAGTGAGATAAGATATTGAAGGATTTTTTTTTTTTAAGATTTTTTTATTTTTTTCCTTTTTCTCCCCAAAGCCCCCCAGTACATAGCTATATATTCTTAGTTCTGGGTCCTTCTAGTTGTGGCATGTGGGACGCTGCCTCAGCGTGGCTCAGTGAGTGGTGCCATGTCCACATCCAGGATTTGAACTGCTGACACACTGGGCCGCCTGCAGCGGAGCGCGCAAACTTAACCACTCGGCCATGGGGCTGGCCCCTGAAAGATTTTGAGTAAAAGAATGATGTGATTTTAGAAATTTTGTTGCGTTCTCTCTTTTTAATATTTTGACCCTTAATGGATCTTAATCCTTATTCTGTAGTGAATCCATGCTTATAGTGAAAACAGGGCTTATGTTATTTTAAGAATTAAAAATAGCAGACTCCTGAAAAGTAGAAGTAAACCAAACACAGGTTCTGTAGTCATGTGAAGTGCTGCTTTCCTGGTACATGTTTATATTCTAGATTTGCAGATAATCTTTGTTGTGAGAAATCTCCAGAATATGTTTGGTAAATGTTGAATAAACTTCAGTCCCCAACATCTAAGGTAATTTGTTGTAATACCATTCTGACAGAAATGATTAGCACTCTTGAGACAGTAAATCATATATAAAACAAGGAATGATTACATTGTTCTAGGTTGAACCACTTGATAATTGGCAATTTTATATGGTTCAGTCTCATATATAATACTTCTCTAGCACTTTTTCAGTATATTATCTAAGTAGATAACTTGGTTTTTACACAACTTTTTTTTTCCCTCTGAGGAGGATCCACCTGAGCTAAAATCTGTTGCATCTTCCTCTATGTTGTATGTGGGCCACCGCCACAGCATGGCCACTGACATACAAGTGGTGTAGGTCCACGACCGGAAACCAAACCCAGGCGGCCAAAGTGGAGTGCTCCAAAGTTAACCACTAGACCACCAGGCTGGGCCAATTTTTATACAACTTTTAAGGATCACTTCAGTTGTTTGAAGTGAGGTGTCTTGCTTTGTAGGATTTGACCATTAGTATGTATGTCATTGACTGCTTATTCAAGTAATACTCTTGACTTCTTATATAGTTAGTAATTCACTTGATGTAAATACAAAGTAATATCTTTGATTTACCTTGATAAGCAGAGATCCTTTAAGAGTGACTCACCTGGAGAAATCAAGATGTATTGATAACAATTTAGTTGAATACAGCACAGTATGTATTCTGTTCCATTCCTGTTGGTGGAAATTTGTATATTTTATAGCAAACAAGTTAACTAGAATTATAAAGCCACCAAATGAATGCACATATATATTAAAAGAGGAAAAGTCTTTAAATTGTATATGAGTTTTTCTCTATGAATCCAATAAGATGGTTCCTATTTGAAATAATTCCATGACTGTTCCTTAGAATTTTTTTTCAGAAGATTTTTAACTAAGATTTTAATTTCTTTGATGGTTATAGAACTATTCATGTTGTTATTTCTCGTTGAATGAGTTTTGATAGTTTGTGGCTTTTAAGAAATTGGTCCATTTTATCTAAGTTGTCAAATTTATGTGCATAGAATTGTTCAACATTGTCTCTTAATGTACTGTATGTGGGATCTGTGGTGATACCTCCTTCGTTCCTAGTGTATAAATAAATAGTAATTTATGCCTTTTGTCTTGTCTCCTTGGTGAGTTTGGCTAGAGATTTATCAATCTTATCATTTCAAAGAACCAGATTTTTATTTCATTGATTTTTTTTCCCCTATTGTGTGTTTTCAGTTTCTTTGATTTCTGCTCTTATCTTTATTTCCTTTCTAATGCTTCTTTGGCTTTATTTTGCTCTTCTTTTCTAGTTTCGTTTCGTTTCGTTTCTTTTTTTTTTGCTGGGGTTAATTTGCCCTGAGCTAACATCTGTGATAGTCTTCCTCTGTTTTGTATTTGGGTCACCACCACAGCATGGCGCCACTGAGTGGTTCATGTCTGTGGCCAGGAACCAAACCCAGGCTCCTGAAGTGGAGCACACCAAGCTTAACCACTAGGCCACAGGCCTCCTTCTTCTAGTTTCTTAAAGTAGAAACTTGGATTATTGACTTGAGACCTTTCTTTTCTAATATAAGCATTTAATACTATAAATTTCTCTCTTTATGAAAGACCCCACAAGTTTTTGGGTCTGTTAGATCTACTTGGCCAACAGATTTGTTCATTTCTTCTGTATCCTGGCTGATTTTCTGGCTACTTGTTCTACTGATTATCATGAGAGGAGAGTTGAAGTCTTCAACTATAATTGTGGATTTGTTTATTTCTCCTTTCAGTTCTATCAGTTTTTGCTGCATTTACTTTGAGGCTCTTTTGTTAGGTGGATGCGTTTATGTACTGACCTTTTTTATTCCTGGTAATTTTCTCGCTCCAAAGTTTTCTTTGTCTCATATGAATACAGCTACTTCAACTTTCTTTTTATTATTGTTTACATGATATGTCGTTTTCTATCCTTTTACTTTTAATCTACTTATATTATTATATTTAAAGTGAGCTCCTTGTAGATAGCAAATAGATGGGTCTTTTGATCCATTCTCACAATCTCTATATTTTAATCAGTATATTTAGATAATTTATGGTTAATATAATTATTGTTATGTTTGGATTTGTCTATTTAATTTTGTTTTTGTTTTTTCTCTTTTTATTCTGTTCTCTTTTCTTGCCTTCTGGATTATTTGAACATTTTTTAGTATTCCATTTAAATTTTTCTCTTGAGTTTTTGATGATATCTCTATATAGTTTTTTTAGTGGTTACTTTAGAGATTACAGTATATATACTTGGCTTTTCACAACGTACTTAGAATAAATATTTTACCACTTCGAGTGAAATGTTGAAACCATCCCGCCGTATAACACCCCTTTACCTCTCACTGTATGTTGTATTTGTCATATGTATTACATCTACAAACTTTGAAAACTTTTGCTTTCAAACGTCACACATACTTTAAAGAGCTTAAGAAGAGAAAAAAATACTCTTATATTTACCATTTCAGTTGCTGTTTGTTCATTCTTGAAGTTCCAGGTTCCCTCTGGTATCATTTCCCTTGCACCTGAAGAATTTGCTTTAAGCATGTCTTTTACAGATGATCTTCTGACAGCAAATTCTCTTTGTTTTCCTTCACCTGAGAATTTTATTTTGCCTTTATTCTTAAAAGATATTTTCACTAGGTATAGAATTCTGGGTTGACAGTTATTTTCTTTTAGCACTTGAAAAATGTTTCACTGCCTTCTGGTCTGTATGGTTTCTGATAAGAATCCATAGTCATTCGAATTGTTGTTCTCTCATACGTAATATGTTCTTGTCTGGCTGTTTTCAAGGTTTTTACTTTTGATTTCAGCAGTTTAATTGTGATGTGTCTGGGTGTGAATTTCTTTGTGTTTTTTCTCTCTGGGGTTTGCTGATTCTCTTAAATCTGTGTCTGTCTTGCCAAATTTAGGAAGTTTTCAGCCGTTATTTCTTCAGATATGTTTTCTGTCCAACACTCTTTTTCTTCTCTTTCTGGAACTTTGATGATATGAATATTAGACCTTTAGGTATTACCCCCACAGGTACCTGGGGGTCTGTTCATTTTTTTTCCCCTCAATCTTTTTTTCTCTTTGTTTTTCAGATTGGATAACTTTTATTAATTGGTCTTCAAGTTCACTGACTTTTTTTTCCTCTCATCTCCATTCTGCTTTTGAGCCCACTCAGTGAATTTTTAATTTCAGTTATTGCATTTTTCTGTTTTAAAGTTTCCTTTTGGTTTTGCTTGAGGCTTTCTATTTTTCCATTCTTTTTTAGGAAGATCAGCCCTGAGCTAACATCTGCTGCCAATCCTCCTCCTTTTGCTGAGGAAGACTGGCCCTGAGCTAACATCCATGCCCATCTTCCTCTACTTTATATGTGGGACACGTACCACAGCATGGCTTGCCAAGCGGTGCCATGTCTGCACCCAGGATCCGACCTCGCAAACCCTGGGCCACCAAAGCAGAATGTGCGCACTTAACTGCTGAGCCATTGGGGCCGCCCCTCCATTCATTTTAAGAATGTTTGTCCTTACTTAGTGGAGTATGGTTGTAATAACTGCTTTAAAGTCTTTAATAATTCCAACATCTGTATCATGAAGTTGCTTTCTTTGATTGTCTTTTCCCTTATGAGATATGAGATTTTCCTGATTTTTTAAATGTCAGTAAATGTTGAATTACATCCTGGACATTTGTATATTTTGTTATATGACCCTAGGTCTAGTTTAAATCCTGTGGAGAATGTTGACTTTTGTTGTTGTTGTTGATGATATTATTATAGCATGCAGTCAGCTGGCTTAGGTTCAGCCTGCAAGTTCCTACGCACCTTCTGTTTAGGATCAGATTCACATATACATAGTTCATGGATGAGCCCAGGAGGTCATATACAACTTTATGAGATTATTTTCCTGAGCTCCCTCTTCTTTGAAATCTCCCCAACACATTCTGGCCCTTAGGGCCTCCATTTTTTGGTCATCTGGCTTAAAAGCCAGGGTTTTACTATCCCTGCTCTGCCAAGTACTTCCCATGACTGTGTTATCTGTCTGTGAGGCTAACTAGCAAGAGGATCGAGAGTGAAAAAGCATCAAGGATTCTTCCTATTTTCTTGGAACCACAGTTTGTCTAGTCAAAGAGAAGGGTTCCCATCCCTTGGAGTTTTATGTGCTTGCCCAGTCACCAGTGCTCTCACTGCCACCCCACTGTGGAATTGCCTAGGAGCTGGGACAGGAGAGAATGGAAAAAACAGACCAAAAAAAAATGAGATTTTCCCCTTTCATTCTGATCTGTAGGGGTCTCTTTTGCTGCTCCCAAAAGTAAAATAGAGGACTTCTCTTACAACACTTTCTCTCTGTACCCAGTGTGCAGTTCCAGGTTTCAGGTTGATTTGATTCCAGGCCAAGAGATATGGGAGGGAAAACAAAAACAAAATTCATAACAGGACTACATAGGGGAATATAGCCCCTTTCCCTCCATTTTAAGTAGAACATTACTTATTTTGTATTTGTCAAAGGCTTAAAGTTGGTTTTTGAAAGTGGTATCCAGGGTATTTCTTCACAGGAATGCTTGCCTTTGGAATTTTTCTTTACGTGGGCCTGAGAGCAGTGTCATAAAACCCTAGCAGTTTATCAAAATAGATAAAAACGGGGATATAGTTGAAATCAATGTTTTTACTTTACTGCGTAAGATTCACTTGGATCCACGAAACTGAACTGAAAATGTATCCTGAGTCAGCCCTGATGGGCCTGCTGGTTAAAGATCAGTGTTCTCACTGCTTTGGCAGCCTGGGTTTGGTTCCCAGTGGCAGAACCAAACCACTTGGCTGTCAGTAGCCATGCTGTGGTGGAGGCTCACATAGAAGAACTAGAAGGATTTACAACTAGAATATACAACTTTGTACTGGGGCTTTAGGGAGGGGGGATAAAAAAAAGAATGTGTTCTTATTAAATATCATAAATGTATTTGGAAGTGTTACCAAGAAATTAGTTTTAAATAAAGAGGTAGTCAAATGTTTGAGTACTGCTTGTGACATTGGGCAAGCCAGTTGATGTCTTTGTAAAATGGAAATACTACGCAGTTTTGTCCTAATGTGGTTCTGAAGATAGCAGTATGGCATTCAAAATTACCCGTTAAACCTTAGACTCAAACTCAAGATAGCTTATGTTTAGACAGAGTGAGGCACATGGGATCTGATTTGTATTGAAGGAAGAGGAGAAATGCATCCCTCTTCTCAAGCTCACCCTGGGTCATAAACTCATGAATAGAATAACTGGATGCAGTGGTCTGCACTGTTTAAATGATTTCTCCCCTTTTTATATACTCATAAATTAAATAGGACTCCAGTGTAATAATGCCTACCTAATAAGGTTGTTGGGAAGAGTAATTAAATAATACAACCATTTGTTTTACAGATTGTGTTTTTGTAACATGAATTTATTCTAATGGGATGGATTAATTAAAGAGCACAATTTTAATTAGGCAGACTACTGTTTGTGTTAATAACACAGTCAGATAACAAGATGGAGAAGTAGTGGTGTGGGAGGGAAGGGCATTTGAGCAGCACTGATGTTTTGAGTTGTTCTTGTCTGTCCTAACAGTAATTTGAAAGAACGTAGAAAGGATTATGTTAATGAGAGTGCTGAGAAGAGAGGCCAAAGTGAGGTGTGATCAATTGTGGGATTTCCTCAATGATGTTTAAGTTTTGTAATTTACACTTATAGTTAAAAGCATGCCTTTATTATTGATACTCCTAAAGAAAAAATCATTCCTACTGCAACCTGAAATTCCCTTTTCCCCCAACTCTCATTTTCCCATGGAAACAGTTGTTTTTATTTGTGATTTTTTTTTCTTTTGGTGAAGAAGATTCACCCTGAGCCAACATCCATTGCCAATCTTCCTCTTTTTTTTGCTTGAGGAAGATTAGTCCTGAGCTAACGTGTGTGCCAGTCTTCCTCTATTTTGTATGTGGGATGCCTTCACAGCATGGCTGATAAGCAGAGTGGGTCGATGGCCAGGGTACGAACCCACAAACCCAGGCCGCCAAAGCAGAGTGCATGGAACTTTAACCGCTTGACCATGGGGCAGGACCCTATATGTGATTTTTGATAATGCAGTGTTTCTTAAAGTTCTGTCATGTTATTGCAGAGCCGACAAAGCACCTAATACAGTACCTGACACACTTTTTTTGAAAAGTCATTTTGATTATTGCATGTGCATGAACATGAGCATGGGCACTGAGTTAAGTGGGGGGCTTTCATATTAAGGTATTGTGCAGACAGAGCTTTGTAGATTAAGCCGTTTTGTTCACACTTTAGAAAAAAGGCTTGTTTCAGGTTTTTGTAATCAAGAAAGTTTGGGATTTTTTCCCGCCTTTTTTCCTTCATTTTTTAGAAACTAGGCCTGGAGAATCCCAGTAACAACGGGCCTGATTGGATGGTCTTGAAGACATTTGGGTTTTTGTGGGGACCTTGAGGAGGGAAAGTTCACTTCTTAGCACCTTCCTTTCTCTCCTCTTTCTCTGCCTCAAAACACCAAGTGAAGTATACAAAGATTTTTCTTCTTTTCTACTTTAACAATAAGGTGGCTCTTCCTTGTCTAACTCCCATCTCCTACCCTGGCTTGAGTCCCTGTGCTTTTCTGTTATTTTTCTACCTTTGTTGGTATTCATCTGTCAGTGTTGTTGCAAAGGGAATTCTGACGTTGGTGGTATGAACTAGCTGTCCAGTATGATTCCTTACAGTTCTGATTTGTACATCATGTACTTGGGATCTTTGGCTCTGGAGAGTCTTAAAGCTTTCCAGAGTGTATGTGCTTCAGCCTGATTCTTGGTAGAACATAGCACTTACACAGGTGGTCACAGGTTTATCAAACACTTATCTTACTAGGAATAAAAGCAGATAGGAACTAAAAAGATTTCTTTAGATAGGGAGAAAAGGCTCAGGGTGGAAAGGGCCAGACTTGGGTGATTGGCAAAGTTATCTAAAACTGAGGAATGCTTTCAAGATTATCTCAAAAATTACATTCAAAACCCCTAGTTTTGAATTCCTTACTGTGTAGGCCTTCCTACAGGTAGTCCCTGATTTTAGTCACATTGTGTTCCAAGAGACTGTCTTAAGTAGGTTACCATATAGTGAAGTACTGAATTCCTGCTTCTCATCTTTACACTTGAGCAAACCATTGAAGCCTGTTTTCTAATTAGGTAATGTGTAAGTAGAGGGGTAAAAAGAGTAGATTCTCTGTACTTAGGTTGGGTACTCAATATAAAGGGAAAAAGGCAAGAGTTTTGTCCCTAAATTAAGCTACAGGAAGGGATCCTCGTAAGTACTGTAGTTAATGTAAAGACTGCCATTTTTATCACAGAACTGCAGTGATACTAGCAGTTTGGAAATGGTCCAAACAGACAAACCAGGAGTAGTATGAACTGCTACCCCTGCTCTGTCTCTGCCTCCCTTGTCTTGCATGGCTGTAGTCACTGCCAGAAAAACTTGGTGCTTTTTTAGAAATCTGATGCCAGGAGAAGGAGGAGATGGTAAAAGGCAGGAGTAGCTATAGGGTAGCAAGCTTCTGCCCCCAAATAATCATGTTTCCCATAGAGCCTGAAAGTTTCTACTTCACTGTTACATACTAATCTGAAGTTGATAAGATTAATTTGGGCTAATAAGTGTCCTTTTTTTAGGAATGCTCTCACCTTTGGGAAAGTTCATTTTCGTACATGACCTAAACTCATGCAGCAAGATGGCTTTCTTAATTGCTTGATGAGAGAGCCACCTGGGAGTTGTGTTTGGGGCAAGGGAAAGTCAGTAACATTAGAATCTGGGAAGGCAGCAAGTATATTGCAAAAAGCACTGAATGAGGACTTGAAGACTGGGCTCTGGTTCTGGCTCTGCTCATTTCTGCATAGGTTGCCTTTGATAAGTTCCATTATTAATAGCTGAGTGTACTTGAAACCAGAGTAATAATCTTGGCTATGATAATAACACCATATGTTGGCAAGGTGTCTTAGTCCAT
The DNA here is from genome assembly GCF_021613505.1 of Equus quagga. Lineage (NCBI taxonomy): Eukaryota > Metazoa > Chordata > Mammalia > Perissodactyla > Equidae > Equus > Equus quagga. Next base: position 142,511,584 of record NC_060267.1, on the reverse strand, counting down.
ATAACATTGTGATGTCAGATTTAAACCTATTTAACAGACGAGAAGGCTCAGGGCGGGTAATTGATTAGTCCAAGGTCACATAGCTAGTAATTGTCAAAGCCAGAGCTCTAGCCTAGGATTTCTCTCTTATGCATTATACAATGGCTGCTGTGCAAATCCTGCGGTTTAGTATTGTAAAGTTCCTTGGAGAGTAAGTAGGTCAGGTTTGAGGGGAGTGCTGAGTAGGGCAGCATTAGGATACTTGATGGCCAGAGAGTAGAGCACCTAAGATAGGTAAGCGGATAGATAATAGCAGTAGAGAATTCTTAAACAAAAAACCAAAAACTTATTTTTCAAATGTGTCTTCCACTATCGTTGTGTACAGGAGGGAATGAAAAACTCCTCTATTACTTTTTCCTCCCTAGAATTTAGGCTAATACTATTAGTTATTTGCTTAATTACATCGGTATTGTGGATCAGGCAGGCTTTTTTGGCTGTCCTCAGAAGTTGATCACGATTTATAACATTGTTTCTGTTAGAAAATGCTTTCCAAATTCCAGACCACCAATTTAAAGATTTTTTACACATGTAAGATTTAAGATGGAGACTGCCACTGATTATGAATGACACATTTAGAGAAAGAAAGGAATATCACAATCAGTAAAGTTAATTTGCAAGTTCTAAGCTGTGTGACCTGAACTCTTGCTGCATCTCTTTGGCTCATTTTAAGCTGAAAAGGGCTTCGTTGTTTTTTCTGTTAGTAAAAATAGTACATGCTCGTTTTAAAAATTCCACTCAAATTTTTTAAAAAGTAAACCTGCTTTAAAATCCTGTCATGCAGAGATAATCATAACTAACCTTTTCTGAACATCTTACCTGAATTTTATGTACAAGAATATACACATTTTTTAAAAATATCATGTGCTACATCCTTTTTTGTGGCTTGCCTTTTTCTCTTAAACAGCATGTTCTGAAACTTTTTCCATTTCAGTAAGTTAAGCTTTATATAATCACTGTTAGTGTCTATAGTTTACCATCATATAAAAGTATCTATATTAGTTAGAATATATGATAGTGTTGGTTGCTAATAACATAAAGCTGAATAACGTGATGTGCACATAGTTTCAAAGTATCATCCCACAGATTATTAATTCTCAAAGGGGGAAAGTAATTTTACAATTGAGAGAGTTGGCTAATACTTTAGCATCACCAGTAATGGGTCAAACTGATATGGGATACAAAAAAAAGGGATAGAGATGGGGACTGTTTTAGATTGAAAGAGACCAAGGCCTGACAGCCAAAGTAATTTATAATCCTTGATTAGATTCCTGGATTTAAAAAATAGATTTAAAGGGCATTGTCGAGACAGTAGGGTAAATTTGAGTATGGACTATGTATTAGGCTATATTATTCATCACTATTAACATTTCTTGGGTGTGACAATGGTATTGGGGTTAAGTAGAGGAATATCCTTGTTCTTTAATAGTTTATACTGAAATAATTAGGGTGAAGCGTCACAGTGTCTTTGACTTTCTCTTTGTTCCAGAAAAAAATTGTGTGTGTAGAGAGGGAAGGATAAAGTTAATATGGCAAAACATCTCTATAGATTTAAAAATTTCAAAGTAAGTTCATGGGGTGGAGGGAATTGCGTGTTCATTCAGATAAACCTTCAGGATCATTTTGTCATGTTCTTCTAGTACTTTTAGGGGGTAGCATTTAAATGAATATAGGTTACTTTAGGGAAAATTTGACACATTTGCAATTTTGAGACTTCCTGTTTAAGAACAAGGTATGTCTCCCCTTTTATTCAGGTTACCTTTATGCCTTTCAGAGTTGTAGTTTTTTTTTATAGGTCCTGCACTCTTGGGGCTAAGTAGCTAAAATGTTTTTGTTGTTGTTGAGAATGTGAGTTTTATTCTGTTACTTTTTCTACTGGTTCTTGTTGATGATAAGACAAATATCAACAGTTTCACTGTCTCCGTTTCTAGGTGTACAGTTATGTCTTTCAAATAATGATAAATTTGTTCTTTTTATTGATACACATACCTCTCATAGGGTTCTTCTGTGTACTGCATGGGCTACAGTTTCCAGGACAGCATTAAACAATAGCAGTACTAACAAGCACTTTTGACTTGTTCCTTACTTTGATGGACTTACTGAACTCTTTCTCAGGCTTTGGTTTCAATTTAATTTGCTTCATAAAATTTGTTAAGCTTTTCATCTGTTGCTGTGCCCTGAAACAGTTGAGATGATAATTATACTTTAATGTTACTCAAACATTAGAAGTAATTTACCCGTATCTGAAGAGTTATTTAACACCATTCTTTTGGATAGTTACTTAACATTTTCGTTTCTCTCTTGAGTTTGTTTTTCGGTCTGCATCAGCCTGGAGTTGTAGTCCATACTTATAATTCCTTTTCCTAAGTTTTGGTATTCCTCTTTTATTTTTCCCCCAGAAGAGCTAGCTTTGGGATTTATTTATCAAGTCTAACATCTTTTTGGTTTCTTACTTATTGATTTCTGCTTTTACTTTTATTAAAACCTTTTTTGTATTTTCCTTAGGTTTGTTTATTGCTTTTTTATCTTCCTGAGTTGAGTGATTAATTTGTGTTATTCATTAATGAAAATATTGAGGGCTGTCTACATTGATAGGGACAAAGAAGTATTTAGCACTTTTTTGCCTTGTGAGACCTGGCAGCCTTAAGATCTGGCCTCATTCCCTGACATCCTGGTTCCTACAGCTCTTTGATTCTCTCATCTACACCCCAGTATCCTTGTCAACTAACTACATGAGCCGATAAATAAATTCTCTTTTGAGTTTTTGCTTGTACTGTCTGCAGGACACTTTTATCTGGGTGTTGATTGACATATCGTGAAAAAAACTTTACGTACCTAAAGAATTATACAGCTGTTTTGGTCTTCTCTTACCTTATCCTATATCGTATTTATGTGTTTTTGCTATTTCCTTTCTTTGGTTTTATATCTTTTTACTGTGGGTTGTTCTACCGGTAATTTGAAAGACGTTTAATATATTTTTACTTCTACTGGTGATTACATATTTAAGTATGCCTAAACCCGTATTTCCTCTTTTATCTACGTCAGCAAAGTCTACCTGTTGAATCCTACTATGAAATATGAGAAAATGTACTTTCTATCACTAAGTCAACCCCCTCTTGTTGGTTTTTATTAATACGGTATGTACTGTGATTTCCTACGGCCTCCCTCCAGTTTAAATTAGTTTTACACTGTGGAAATGAAAAGCTCTTGATAATATATTTATTAAGTTAATAAAGCATCATGTGCATAATATGCTACCTTTTTCATTTAACCAAGGAATTGCTCATTTTATTTTAAAATTGAGATATAATTGACATATTAGTTTCAGGTGTATAGGATAATGGTTTGATATATATATGTTGTGAAATGGTCACCACAATAAGTCTTATTAACATCCATCACCATACAGGTACAAATTTTTTTTCTTGTGATGAGAACTTTGGAGATCTACTCTCTTAGCAACCATGCTACCGCCTCAAAAAAAGAAAAAGAAGAATATATCGATATTTGCTTATGTGTACAAAAAGAAAGTGGAAAATACACATGAAATTAATGAAAGTAATTACCTGTTGACAGAGGTGGCAACAAGACTTCTTACTCTTTAGTTTTTTCCAGTGTTTGGTTTTTGAATCATGAAAACATTACCTATTAAAAAGAAAAAGAAGATTTTTAGAAAGTATCTAAAAATAGCAAAAAGAATTCACCATTATCTATTTTGTTTCCCAATAACTATAACATTTATATTTTATTTTATAACCATAATTACCACAGTTATTTAGATTTAATTCTGTGTTGTAATGGATTCAGTGCTCAATGCCACTCTTTTGTCTCTTTTTTTGAGGAAGATTAACCCTGAGCTAATATCCATTGCCACTCTTCCTCTTTTTGCTGAGAAAGATTGGCCCTGAGCTAACGTCTGTGCCCATCTTCCTCTACTTTATATGTGGGATACCTGCCACAGCATGGCTTGATAAGTGGTATGTAGGTCTGCGCCCAGGATCCGAACCAGCGAACCCCATGCTGCTGAAGCAGTGTGTGCAAACTTGACTGCTGTGCCACCAGGCCTGCCGCGGTGCCACTCTTTTCTTACTAGCTTTTTCTCATTAATCCTTTGAGTCATATCTTAGGGTCATATTTCAAATAGAGTTTTCAAGATAAAGTCTAATTATTATATTTCCTTTGCTAGGTTTAGAGTTTTTTGTTCACACCATATTAGTCCCTTTAAGATGGTAGACGGTGTTGTGTTATCTCCAGTTTCTAATGTGAGGTGTCTGAAGCCAGCCTAATTTCTTTTTCTTTGTGGGTGACATTATTCTACTACCTGGATGATAGAAGGATTCTTTTCCTTTATATCTCTGAAAATAAATAGCTTTTATTAGGCTATGTCTTGATGTTTTTCCACTTGTAATAACTTTTCCTGGTATGTAATGAATACTTCTGATATCTATATTTAGATATTCCTTCATTTGTATTTCATTAATCACTATCTTGGAATAATTCTGTTTCAAGTGTTTTTATTGTTGTTATTCAAATATTGAGCACTTTTCCTGTACCAGGTACTGTACCAATGAATGAGGATAGAGTGGTGAGTAAATCAGACACAGTCCATATCTGTCTGCCCTTCCATCAGTCAGGCCTAGGGGTGGATATAAGTGCGCTTGGTTCATACCACTGATGGTTTATCACATTATGTAGCAATTTGTATCTGTCCTTCCCAGCTAAGATATGAGCTCCCCAAAACGGCACTGTATCTTACATACTGTTGGACAACCTGACGCATGAGGAAGATCTCAGTAAATAATGTTTGAGTAAATGGCCTGATTTTGTTGAAATGCTGCACCCGTCCCTTAATTTTCTCCTAGATTTTGCTCTCTGTCTACCCAGTGTAATCTCTTTCTATCTTTGCTCTTTTCTTCATCCCTTTCTTGTAATTGTAAATGAGATTTTCTTTGCCTTCTGTACTGTGACTCCCACAATATTTTTTCAACCAGTGCTCACTTTTCCAACTACCATATCTTTTATGTCCATGATATATGTCTCCTTTTTTACCACTGCACCTGCAATTCCAGCACAGATGTCTCTGAGAACAAGGAACAATAGTATTACTGAAAGGTGACGTTCAATTTTATCCAGATTCAATGTACTTGCTGATTTTATTCCTGCCACCTAGTGGCCAATTGGGATTACAACATGACATGGGCATGTCTTGGCTTTTCCTGTCTGTAGCTAACATTTAAAATGTGTTGATATTACCTGATTAATCTCAGTATCGATCCCCTGTCTTAGTTATTTTTAAGGATCTGCATGTTGGTATACTGGAGTTAAGTTCAGAAGCCATTCTTGCTCTGTCATTTTTGTCTTTAGCCGTGTATTTTTTACTCTAAGAACATCATACTAATGCTTATACGAACCAGTTTCAGATTTTAGTCTTACCATTATAGAACAGTGTATTTATTGGAATAGCAGTAATTCCTTGGAATAAATCTTAGTATATATAAAAGATAATATTACTGATGGTAATGACTGACTCTGAGAGATTACTAAATCCCACTAAAATATAAGTAGTGTTGAGTAACAAATATTTCTGAGATCTTATTCATTCATTCAGGAGCAGCATTAGTTTTCAAAGAGAGATCAGCAGAGTTTGTTAACTCATTACAGGAGACAGTAAACCTCAGGCATTTAGTATTGGGAAATGGTATTACTGTTACACTCATTTTTTTCATCAGTTTCGGAGCCAGAGGATCTTCTTTTCTGCAAAGTCACTCCCAGTCTTTTCCTTATGTAACTGTAGTTTACATTTTTCTTTTCAATAGATTTTATGATCATAGTTTATGTGTGCCATCACTGAAAATAACCGGACTACTGAACCACACTGACTTATTTTTTTCTTTGAAGACTGTATCTTCAGAATATTTTTTAAATTTTTCTTAAAAAGTATCTTTTCTATAAAATAATGCAATTCAATTGAAAGACATTTATGAAAACCTATTATTTGTCTTGCTGATGAGCTTTATTAGTTCAAGTTAATATTTACTGGTCTGCATAGTGTTCAGTTTAAGTATTCTCGATTCAATCTGGTGGGATTTAATACCAGTATACCTCTTTGTAGGAAATCATAGTCATTTTGTTTATTTGGATAGAAAACTTTGACTTTGCTTTTTGTTTTTAATCTCTTCAAATTGCACATATACAGACATTTTAAATTAAGAAAGCAGTCTCAGGGGCCGGCCCCATGGCCGAGTGGTCAAGTTCATGTGCTCCACTTCAGCAGCCCAGGGTTTCACTGGCTCAAATCCTGGGCGCGGACACGGCACCACTCGTCAAGCCATGCTGGGGCGGCATCCCACATGCCACAACTAGAAAAACCCACAACTAAAAATACACAACTATGTACTGGGGAGCTTTGGGAGAAAAAGGAAAAAAAAAATTAAATTTTAAAAAAATTTTAAAAAAGATTGAGAGGTCAATAGAAATTTTTTTCTTCATCAAGTTAGAGGATAAGATACTAGATGTGAGCATTTTTAAAAAAAATAATTGTGGTTAGCTATCCCTCTCTGAATATTAGACCCAGAAATGTAGTAATCATATTTGACTGTGTTCAAATGTGTTGTACCACTAGAGGGTTCATAACTCCTAATTATCTGTAAAGGAGAAACTAAAAACATTGGAAACTTACACCAGTTTTCATTTGGAGGCATTAAAGGTTTTGAAAAAATGCTTGATGTTGAAGTTACTATAGTCCTAAAAGAAAAGTCTGAGTTTTGACTGCTTTGATTGTATCTTTTATCCTGAAAAGTAACCATCTTACAGGGATTCCAAAGTAAATATGTTCTAGTCTACAAAGCTAGATGATTTTGAACTTGATACCCACCTAACCAGCCATTTCCCAGGGATTTATAAGAACCGATGAAAATACTTTGATCATACTAGTAAAATATTTCCGTTTAAATACAAAGAGTGGTATTTAATATTACTGATAATAATGATTTTTAAAAATTCTGAAATGACTTTAGATACGTTGCTATTTTCCTTTTTGCCTTCTTTCCTTATCTTTTTATTCATTCCCTTAGATATCAAAATCAGCAAGAAGGTTTTGAAATTGTTTTAAAATCTGGCTCCATTAAAGCTATAGGCAGAGTGTTGACACAAGAAAAATCTTCTTATATGATGCCATTATCCCACTTTTTATCCTTTAAGGATGTCTATTATGCAGTAGCTTTGTTTTGTCCTCAAAGGAACTGATATGGCCAGGAGTAAATTAAAATCTTAGTGATACAGAGTAAATCAAGTCATTTTGTGTCTGTACTGAAAATCACTTACTCTTGGTCCACAGTTAATTGTGATTTATTCTCCAAGGCCCTTTGAGTAAATAAAAATGTTCATAACGGAAGAGATTTTGTAGAATAAGGGGAAAGGGGCTCAGGAAAGTAATTATAAATCAGAATCCTATTTCTTATTTCATAGAGCCCCTTTCAGGAGGTCTGCAAAGTCAAAACTATTTTTATAATATGAGTTGTCTTTTGCACTCTCATTTGCAAGTCGAGTATCCAGAGATTACATGATATGTAATGATGTCACTGCTCTGACAGCTGATGGAACGTGTGCTTGTGTATTCTTGTTTTAAAAATTTGTTTTAGTTTATAATATGATATATAGAAGTAGATATAACCCATATTTTTAAAGGTCAGTAATTTTTAAGAGTTTATTGGAGTCCTGAGACCAAAAAATTTGTGAAGGACTTCTCTATGGCATAGTTAAATCAAATTTGCATTGCTGCTTCTCCTTTCCTGTTTGTTATATAGGTGGTGGTGGTTTTCAGGAACCATAACCTGTCTCTTTCTGCTCTCTCAGGGAATAGAATGTGAGTTTTAGTTGTAGGTGGCAGTTCAGGAAGTTGGCTGTAAACGGTTCTTGCATAAAGGTAGAAAGCTGAATACAGAAGATAAAAGAACTTTCTTCTAACAGTACTGGCCAGAATGACTGTTTTATGATATGATGTGCTCTCATCACTGGAGAGGTTCAAGCATAGATTAGGCAACTATTATCAAGAGTATTTTTAAAGAAGATTAATAGTTCAGGTAGGGGTCTGTACTAAAAGGGGTCTAATAACATATGGCCCCTTTAAAAGACACTTAAAATCCTACAGTTTTAGGGCTGAAACCACTTTGGCTGCATCTGAATTCTAACACTAACAAATAGAGTAGAGTTCTTGTTGGTTGGCATTGCCCAGTTAAATTCTTTCCTGTTAAATCTTTTAAAAAATTAAAATGAATTACAAAAATAGACCTTTCAATTTGTTAATTCTGTTTATTTTATTCCTTCCCATATAAGATGTGGTATATTTAATTAACTTGCTTACCTTTTTTTCATGTGTTTTATTTCAGTTGGTCGTATTATGTTTCAGCTCTTCTCAGACATATGTCCAAAAACATGCAAAAACTTCCTTTGCCTATGCTCAGGTAAATGAATTATTAAATTATTTCTAATGAGAAGTCATGTCATAACTTATAGTTTTACTTTGCTTAACAGACTAGGTATTTTCCTTAAAAAGTAATGGGCTGATATGAAATCAGGGAAGCATTTCTTAAGAGGAAGAGAGGAGAGAGAACTGATCTCAAAAGTGAAAAAGAAAGTATGACTGTATGTAGTGAAATCTCTTCTGTACATTGTAGTTTATAAAATAATAGCATATTCAAAATTGGTTTCTTTTGGTATAATTTTACAAATTTCAGTACTTTGTACCAGATTTAGTATTCCAGCTTTCACAGGAAATTTAGGGTTAGAAAATAGCAGGGCAAAACATAATGAAGTTGTTCTTTGTTATATATAATTGGATTTATATTTTTCAAAAGTAGAAAAAACGGGGAGGAAAAACATCTACAATGTTACTTTCAAAATAGGAATAGCAAGTTGAATTTTTAAAGTCCTTACTTGGATACATGTACATACATATCCAGTCTTTGCACCAACTCCTTGATTACATTCTCTTACTGGAGTAATAACCATTTCTAATCTTTCTTTTCTCTGGTAGTGTGTAAAGTCTGTACCATACAATTTAACATTTATATGCTACTTTGTGGTGTTTATTTTGGTTTGTCTGTGTGTTAAATTGCCACACTATCTATTTCTTGTATCTCTTACGGTTCCCAGCACACAGGAGGGATTGACAAAGGACTAATTGAATAATACTTTCCTTGGAAGGATATGTTTGTAGCTAAACTTCATTTCTTTTTTTTTCTAGGGGAGAAAGGCCTTGGGAAAACAACTGGGAAGAAGTTATGTTATAAAGGTTCTACATTCCATCGTGTGGTTAAAAACTTTATGATTCAGGGTGGGGACTTCAGTGAAGGTAGAGCTAAAAGTTGTGCTCCTAGTAACTCCATCTATCAGTTTCTAAAGTATCTTATTATTACTTTTAATTGTAAATACTTTGTCACTTATAGTATGATGTAAATATTAGGAGATCAGTGAATAGTTCTTGGATGAGTGAATATTGTAGACCAAGAATGTATGAAAAGCAAAATACTAAGGCATTTTATTTTGTTTTTGTGCAGTTTTAGTAATATTATAATTACTTGCTCAATTTCCTTACAATGAATGCCAAACTATCCAATTTTTTCTATTCTTCTAGAATTTTGTTGGTGTGATTACTGTTTGAAATAAACGGGTTATGGAGATAACTTTTTTAATAGTATTTATTGTAATAAGATTGGACTTGTAGTTTAAAGACAAGGTTGAGAATTCTTAGAATTTTGATTATCTGCAGCAATTAAAACATGTTAGCAAATTGAAACCATAAAAAATAATTTATATATATTAGTATATTTTTCATTGTCATTATAATTTCATGTAGCTCATTATTTGCAGGTAATGGAAAAGGTGGAGAATCAATTTATGGTGGATATTTTAAAGGTAAGACTTAATATTTTATAGTCTTTTGTTTCAGTTCTGATATTAAAGCAGGTCTGATCATGTACTTTTAATGAGAAGAGGTTTACTTATAGTTCACTTTTTGCATGAAACTAATGCTGCATGAAAATACTTTATTTGCATGAACTTGGGGATAAATTATATTGTAAGATATAACTTTTAATTGACAAGATTAATTAAGGCTAACTTTATGGTTAAACATGACTTTCAGCATGGAGGTTAGGCAACTATATACATGAAAACTCCTATCTTCCTGCCTAAAACTGTCAACATATTCTTTTGTTTATAGAGAATGTGGTCTTTTGCAAAATGAAAAGGTAAGAGAACGAAGCTCAGTAACACAAACTCCAATTCTGTTCCCTTGCACCCTTCCTAATAAATTTATGGACAGTCTGGGTCAGGTTGTGGCTGGATTTCTTAATTTTCTTGAAGACTTGGAAAATTCTGTATACTATTTCATATATGAATCTGTATCTTTTTTATTTTCCCAATGGGTTGTTAGTTCCACATCAGGGAAAAGAATCTAGCTGTTTTTTTTTTTCCTAAACCAAGCAATTTCTTTCGTAGAAAAAGTTGGTATTTTCTCAAAGGTTTGTATGTTTTCTTTTGTATACTAGAACTATATGATTGTGTTTTATTCCTACAGTAGTAACATTTGTATAATCTAACTATTGCACTTGCCCCAAAAAGCCTTAGAAAAGTCAGTTGCAGAGATTTATAATGGGAACCAATATTACTAGGTTTTAATGCTATGATAGCTTCAGTGTTATAATAGTCTTTTATATTTCTTTTGGGGGAAAATGGATTACTACTCTTTTTCAGAAGCCTGTTCCCAAGGTAATCATTTTTTTAAAGTTTTCTGTGTTTTTGTTTGTTCTAAAGAAAGGTTTGTTTGTATGAATGTTAAAAGGAAATTGAAATTAGTTTTCAGTATATTTCTGCTGGAATTAAAAGCATCTCTAAGTGATCTTTATGACAGAGTTTTTTCATTGAACTAGAAGGAAACAGCTCTTTAGCTGGTTCTGTTATCATGTAGCAATTGGAAACTTATGCTGTAGGCCACTTTAATGTGGTTGTTCCCTGTGGCTGATACTTGTGTATCTTAAAATTGTATTGTGCCATTTAAGTTTTTGTTTCTACCGGACTTTCTTTCTTAGATAATTTTCGATCCTATTGATTAGAAGGAATCCACATACTTAATTTAATTTAGGCATGTCCTTAATTTATGTAATATTTTGGATTTTGCTCTCATAGCCTAGCTTTAATTCTGTTGAGTAATAAATTTACCGTATATAAAATGAGAGGATTATTAAACTTCTCCATGTATAGTGCTTTAGGCAGGATAATAGGAAATTTGAAGGAAATGAGCTTTACTATAGAGATTTCTCTAAAATTTCTTTACGTGTTTTCCCTGAAAGCTAATAATTTAAATACAATTTAGCCAAAGTATGTTACTACTAAAAGTGACTGTTCTAAGGCTGTTTGTATGAAGTATTAAATATATGTTCTTTTCTTCAAGGCTTTAAGTAGTATTTTTTGGTCATTTTATGCTTTTGCTCCTTGAGTAGTTAAAAATTTTTTTCTAAATATTCAGTCAAGTATCTGTACTGACCAGAAGAGGAATTTCATCCTTTGCTTTCTGTTTATTACTGTGAACATTACACTTTAAAAGTGACTTATAATTGGAGACTGACAAATTTGTGTTTTCTTCAAACAGATGAAAACTTTATTCTCAAACATGACAGAGCGTTCCTTTTGTCAATGGCAAATCGAGGGAAACATACCAATGGTTCCCAGTTTTTCATGTGAGTAGGCATAATTCAGAGATGAGCTTTTCTTAAACAGAGAAGCGCTGTTCATGAGAAAGATGGTATAGTTAAACCAAGTTTAATGCTGGAATTGTGTCAACTTGGGTTTTATTATTAATTGCTAATGTTATAGTAACTGGTAAGCTCTTAACAACCACCTCAGCATTCAACATATATCCTGGATTTGAAGAATAATACTTAAAAGATGTAACTTGAAGATGTACATTATTTTCAAAATATGTTGTCATTTTCAGAAAAGAAATTGGCTTTGACTCTTAACAAATTTGGGGGCTCAGTTTACCAAAGCTAGATTGAAACATAAACTATTGATGAACATTTAAAAATTGTTCATAGGCTAGGACTAGATGTACCCTTGGCATGGAAAGCAGTTCGTTTGAGTAAACCATTGTGTGGTTGCTTTTTCTTTTACTGTTTCTCTTTGAGCCAATTTGAGAGAGGGACCATTGTTTTCTGATATTGTGTAGAGATAAGTGATTTGCTGCTGAGCAGCATTGTGAAAATAACTCAAACCTTGTGAGGTCTCTATGCATAATTGAGTTAACCCAATATTGCTGTCATTTCAACCAAAATTTATGAGATTATCACTGAGGAAACTTCAGAATGCTAATTTGCTTTTTAAAAAACATACTCCTTCACAATGTACATGCATGCACAACCAATACCATACTTATTTCTCATCTGTAAGAGCTTTGGCATACTTTTAGTTATATTCTTATCTAAAGTTACTTCAAAACCTATTTTTATTATAATCCTATTATATGAAATATGAAAGATAATTGGTTAGCATGAAGTTTAATGCTTTTGACTGGAAGTAAATCTCCATAGTTGTGCTATGTATGTTGGAGAAATATTTTATTCGTGGTTTACCAGAAAAAGTCAGTCATCTTTCTGAATGGATGAGTATGAATGGCGCTTCCCTGTCTTTAAAGGAGTAAATTATTCATATACAATAAATCTCACATTTTAAGTTTTTCTGAAAAAATAGATTTCCAACATGATCTGATAAAGTTCAGATAAGGGACATTCTGTTCCTAAGAATGTCCTAAAAATGGAAAGCTGCTAGATGATGATAATGCTTGGAGTTGTGCAGGAAAAAAAGAAGACCTAAAAACAGTTGTTCCTATATCTTGTTTTGATTCCGTAGAGTGTTAGTTACTCCACTTCTTTACTAGAGTATTTTTCTGTTCTTAACTTTCTAAAAGGCCAAAAAAAAGTAGTGGGAAATATTTTGAAAATCTTCTTTTATAGTAATTTAATATAGAAGCTGTTTACTCTTTGATTGAGGTTTTCCATTTCCATTTTTAAGCTTATCTGAACTGTGAACATGATAAACTAATGATTCCTTGGTCAAGAAGCTATCATTTGAGGGCTCTAAAGTTTCTTTTAGATTTCCTTTTTTATGTCAGTACATTTAAAGTTTGATTTATCAGGTAGCAGCAGCTTCTTCCCATTGTACCTGATTATCTTGTTTATAAAATGTTAGAGTTAAAACCAGTGCACCTACGTATATTAATTAAAATCTAATGTATGAGATTCTCCCTTCAAAAAATTTAAAGAGTCTCTTGTTTGTATGTTATTTAGTACTTGCTTAACTCTTTTCCAGGAATGTTTACTATCAAAAAAAATTAAGGTTATTGCTGTTTCCTACATAGCTTAATTTTACGTTGGACTACTATTTTTGACAAGAAGTGCCAAAAGAAAATTTTAACATCAGTGAATTAGGATTAAAATTTTTAAATGTGTTTTCTTAATTAACTAACTGTAGATGGCACTAAAATCACTGTGAACATGTGATTGAAAGAAAGTTTTCTTCGTTTAGTTTGAAATTTACATCTGGAAATAAGTTTGGAGTTAAAAGCAGTCTTGAAAGTAATTGAGCATTTTTGCACACACAAATCCTTGTCTCTTTTTTTTAAAGAAGTTTTTGTGTATGTGCTTTTTTTTGCTGGCTAGAAGTACCAGTTATCCGTGGGTTGCAGGATAAACTAATGTTCACCTTTCTAAACAAAATATTTCCTTGCTTTTATGGAAAGGATAGGTAAAATGCAGATGGTGGCCCATAAAAGAAAAATCTTTGAAAATCTATGTCTTGCAAGCCCGAATATTTTGGAGCTGGAAGTAGTAAAAAAAAAAAACGTATAATGTTCTATCAAGTTGTGTATATGATGGTAGATAATCACTGTAAAAGTTGAGGTTACTGGGGTCGATGGTTGCAGAGCTATCTGATGGCTTCCCAACGGTGGCTCCTGCATTTTACCCTCTTACCGCAGCTATTCTTACGGCACCTTGAGCAGCAGTACTGCAATCTGAAAAAGAAAGGATGCTGTAAGAGTGGATGGTAAAATGCCAAGAACCGCCTTTGTAGTTCCAGTTTTATAGGCTTAATAAGGACTTTTCATATATCCTTGTAAAATTGTATTTTTAGTTTATGTTATAAATATTTTACTTTGTAATTCCTAGGAAGTAAATTTGGTGCTATTAGTGTGGGTATTTGCAAAATGTTCCTCAAGGATTCTTGTGATTTGTGCAACAACTATTGTCTTCATCACTTATGCATTTAAAACCTCCCCTTTCTGAGACATACATCATTTTTATTAAATATAATTTTGCATGTATTGCTTTCTTTGGGTAGAACCATTATGTATATGATGAAAATCAGATTTTCTTCTATAAAGCTATTTGTAATTTTTCCAATAACTGCTTATATCTACTACTGTATTAGTCATATGATTTTGCTTTTGTGGGCCTAAATGGAAGAAAACTGATTCTTTTTGGAATAGTACTGTTCAGGAAACATGAAAGAAATGATGTATGTGGTACTATTGATATGAATCACTGAGGATATAATGGTGTGTCCATGTTGAGGTATTTTCGAAGGAATTCAAAGACCTAGGACCAAAGTAGTAACTAAGTTAACTTGATATTTAGTTAGTTTGTCCTTTTTAATTTGATTTATTTTTAAAGCCAAAGACTAGGAAGAAATAACAATAAAAGCTATAGAATTATAAAGTCTCAGAGTAGAAAAGGGTTTAGAGATCATCTAGTCCAACCTTTTTGTTCTGTAGATAATGCTAAATAAGGAAGAAAACCCATATAAAGACCAGGTTACAGAAATTTTGTTCATAATCTAGAAGAAATTGATAGCTTAAAAGAGAATGCTGTGCACTGTAAGCTACATAATTTTATTGACCACTCTGCTCTGAATTTATTTTAGTTAGGTATTAGAAGCATCAGGCCTTGCTGACAAATAAAATGACATGCAGGGAAACATTTTTCTTTTCCTTTGACTGTTAGTATTAACAGTTTATAAATTCTGGCTCTAGATTTTATTCTATTTACATACATTCTTCAAAACATAAGCTATTGCATGAAGTAGTCATTAAAAAGATGAGTTAGGTGCTTTATAGCTTTGTATTTACTCTCCTGGGTAAAAGCACTTGGTTCTAGTTTTATTTACTATGTACCTTGTGTTAGTTTTGTCTCCTTTTCTATTTATAAAGTATCTACCCCACTTTCAAAGATAAAGTAAACATTTTGGTGTGAAAATGTGGATATAAAAGGAAGAAAATGTTTCATAGATTGATCTGTTTCTGAATATGTGGAATGATATATATGCAAACCTTCTCTTGCCTAAAGAGAATAGTTGTACCTGCCTGGTTTTCACCAGTCTGAAAGGTGCTGCAGAGAAGCTCTGGCCTCGTCTTGCTAAACCAGGGGCAGCAGCAGCACTCTTCCTCAGCCACTGTTAGAACACTGGTGTGGCAGGTGCGCTTGTCCCCGTCCACTGAACCTGTGCAGGCTTTATCTCATAGCCATGGAGGAGGAAGACTGCAGAGCTCTGGAGTACAGTCTCTGTCAATGGCCACTGTTACTGGTCGTGATGATTATAAAAAAATAATAAAAGATAATGCAGAAAAGTCAAACTTTAAGCAAAAAGCATTTGTTACATTTTAATAGTCATAAATAGGACTATAGGAGGAAAACCTAGGAAGTTCTAGGATATGCTCTATGTCATTTAAGAATCAGGCTTGTCAGTGGCTACTCACCTGAATAGGAGAGAAGTGCTATTTCAGCACTTCTTCATGTGTCTTCATGTGACTTCAGTGTCATTTCAGAGTAGCAGAGCAAGGGGAGTTGAGGGCTGGTTTAGTTTTAAGAGGTTTATAAAGCTGTCTTGTCATTTTGGGTAGCAAAGGTAGATTTGGGTAGAAAAATTCATATTCATGAATTTTTATGAGAAGAAATGCTAGTAAGAGTTAATAACCTGAGAAGTCTAGCTTTTTCCTTTCTTTTTTGGGGTAATACCTTCATAAGTTAATTTCAAAAGATGTACATGAAACTTAATCATTAGTGAAGTTCTCTGAATATCAGATATCATCCCTAACATTGTCTTAATATTACTTAGTGTTTATGTGACACACGTATTAGCAAGCTGGAAGGAATTTTGTAGCTAGTATTGTTTGATGTGTATTTTTAACATCAGTGCTGAATTTCCGAAAGCTCTTCTATTTTGGTGACTTTTGAAATGCATAGGTAGAGTGCTATAATGTGGCTTGGTTAGTTTCCATTTTCCTCACACCAGCTTTATCACTGTGTACAATTTGGTGCCTCTTCCAAGTGTGATATTTGCAGGAGTTGAGGGAAAAAATTGCATGTTAAAGGCTACATTAGACAGGAGAAATAGGTTATCTTTATTTCCTTCTCCCGTACTACTTTACACCTAGAGTCACTTTTATTTACAACATTCATTGACAACACTACTTTATTTGAAACCTGTTCTTTTTTGATAGTAATTCGTGTATCAATGCTTTATAAGAAATTAAAGCTTATTTTTAAATATTTCAAGATTTAATATGTCCAAAATCGCTATAAAGAATTTCCTTCATTATATATAATATGGTTTTTGGTCTGAGGAGTAATAAATATGTTTAAAGTTTAATAGAGTTAAAATTGGTCAGACAGTGTATATTTGAAAAATATTTCTTTTATAATGGGGAAAATCAGATTAGACAGGAAAAGAAAGTACTATGGCCAAGATTTGACAGCACACTCTTTTAAGACTTCCATCTTTTTATCCTTTATTCTTTGAGAAGATCCTTAAAATTCTAGTTATGCTGCTGTAGTCTTTTATTATTATTATTATTATTATTATTATTATTTTAAATGACTTAACAGGCGCTGGCCCCGTGGCCGAATGGTTAAATTTGCATACTCACTTCGGTGGCCTGGGGTTTTGCCGGTTCGGATCCTGGGTGCCGACATGGCACAGCTCATCAGGCCATCCTGAGGCGGCGTCCCACATAGCACAACCAGAGGCACTCACAACTATGTACCTGGGGGCTTTGGGGAGAAGAGGAAAACAATTCAAAAAAAAAAGATTGGCAACAGTTGTTAGCTCAGGTGCCAATCTTTAAAGAGTAAAAAAATAAATAAAAAGTAAATGACTTAGCAACTATAAAAGTGTATGTAATGGCAACGAACAGAAACTACAGTCCAAACATTTGCTCATTAACTCCTGATAGTGGTCTGTTGTGTTGTGTGACTGAAAAAAGCTTTCAAATGTAGAAACGCGAAGGGTCTATTTGAAGTGAATTAGTAAAAAAAAGTTCCCTGAAATTTTGTTTGTTTTGAATTCTCTTAACTCAGTTCTTTCCATGGAAATTTTTGCTTTCCACTAGTAGTAACTGCTCCTGGGCATTCAGATTTTTATATTTATGTATGTACGCAAGATATATTATTCTCTTATTGAGAAAGATGTTAGTTGACTTAGCTAGTTTCTAGAATTTGTGAAGTGAAATGTAATGTTTTGTTAATAGCTGTTATTCACACTCTAATGTTACAATATTAAGGATCTGAGCAGATTCCCACTTTAACCACAAAGCTTTTCTTAAACATAATTCATCTCTACATACATCTTATGTGAAAGAAAATTTAGAGCCCTCCATTTTAAAAAGCTTTCTTGCTTTGCATAAAACTTGAAAATATTTAATTTCAAAGTTATATTGATATTAAAACATAGATTCAGTCTTGTCTTAAAAGTGTATTACAATTTATTTCTTGCCATTTTTGTGTAAAATTTACAGAAAGAGTGTTACACCGTGCGCTCCAAAGGTAATGTCTCATTACTCTAAGGCTCTCTTTTTCTTTCTTTGCCTTTATCTCTTTAATCCTGTTGTTATGTGCATTGAACCATTTTAAGAAAAAACTTTCTGCTTGATCTATGGCAGCAATACGTGTAAAAGAAGTGTGTTTTATTATCCCTGGTTAATCCTGAGAAGTATATTTTAATTTCAGGGGCTTGTTCCCACACATCTTCGGGGGAGGGGGCGGTATATTGTGTATAATATAATGGTTTAGATCTCATTTCAGTACAGAACTATTGATTTCTGTATAAGGCCAAAAGCTTCTTTGATAATGGCTATAAATGTAGATTGCTTTTTGGAGTGACAGTGACACTTTTAATTTCTAGAATTTACAAGGTTTAAATGAACCCTTGTGCATATATTTTTAAAGTAAATTCAGGGGTGGGGGAAACTGGAAAATTTTATAATTTGAAATTTTTTTGTGGTTGTTTCTCCTTTAGGTATGTTTTATAAGTATGTATAAACTTACACATTTATGATAGTCTCTGGCTTTCTTAAGGTCTTAACTTACTGAGCATATGTCACCACTGCATGGGTCTTTACAACTGAAAGATCCATACAGTTGGTGGGCTGAGGTCTCTTTGTCCATTGTAGCAGAGTTGAATAACTTGGACTGAGCATCTCATTTCCCTCTGCCCTTTTGTAACCCCTTTTGGCAGTGTCCTCTGTTTATCCATGTCTGGTGTCAGCCCAGTGCCAGTAAGCCTGCCTTACATTGGAATATCTACTCCTGGAATGTAGGCTGAAAACCCCAGAGGGCTTATTTTGTTGAGATACTTGCAGTATTCCTAATATGTTGTCTAACCCAATTGTTGAGATACTTTCAGTATTCCTAATATGTTGTCTAACCCAATTAAAATATAAATTTGCATTTCTGCATCCTGAATTGCAGATGCGAGCAATGGACTTATTTATTTACACCAGTTTAAGCACAGTGGGCCAGCTGAAATTCGTCCTTGAAAGAGTAGTTCTTTTCTTCATTTGTTTTCTTCACTACTGCAATAAAGGACCAAGTTTGTTTGTCTTCAGTTTTTATTTGAATTAAAAAGAGAACTTGAATCTTTCATAAAGGTAGCTATTCCGTCCTCAGATTGAGGCTTAGGTAGTTTGTTGCTGCCTCCCTGCACTTAGCTAGAATGTTTTAATCTCACCAGTTGCTCCAAGGTTTGCCGTAAGGTGGTTTTTACAGCACTGTTAGCCAAGGTGGCAAATTCAGTTGGGCTCCGTGTGTTTTAGAAAAACCTGTAGGCTTTTCCCCAATATCAGAAGATGTGAGAGTTGTGAGAGAAAGGATCAAGGAAGGAAGAGGAATATCTAGTCAATAAATCTTTCATTGTTTTCACTGCTACACGTTTGAGACTGATTCCTTACATTGTAGAAGAGCATTTTTACCTTTAAAAATTTTTACCTCTTTACATCTTTCATACAGTGGCATCTCTGTCTAGCATATGTAATGATTTCTTCCTATCTGTTATGTGCTTTGGTAAAGTTTTATAATTATAGGAAGCACATTTCTATCTTAAAGTTATCATCCAACGTAGTTTCTAGATGTTAGTTTAATGATTTAAGTGTTACCGCCTCACCAATTTGCTAGATTTTTTTCTTTTGCCTGTTTTTATTCATTTTTACTATTACATAATTACCACTTCTCAATCTTCTAAGGGAAATTTGAGACTAGTGGTTTTAAAACTCAAGATACCCTTTAAAATTCTGAAAGTTCTTAAGTTGACATTTAATGTTTTTAAATTAAATTCTCTAGTACTCTTACATAACTGAATATTCTTAATGTAAGCATAAGTGTTAGGATTCCTTGTAGAATAATGATTTTTAGCATTGTTGTGAAGGTTAAAATTGTGTCTTGTTGACTTACATGTCTTTGAATTGCCTTACAATGAAGATAAAATATAAAACTTTATATGGGAGCTTCTAGTACAATTGACTGCTTTCACATGGCCTGATATCCAGGGAACTTTCTTCAAATATCTATTTCTCATTCTTATAAACTAAGATGTTTGTGATATACACTTCTGAGTTATCTGCTTTTGAATTTTTTTGCATTGCAATTCACATAATGTGAAGATCTGTGAAAATGATATGAGAAAACCAGCTTGGGTTCAAAATATCTTAACCAGATGTACCCCTTAGGCTTCCCAAGAGTGACTATCTGCCAGTTTGTGACTGTAGAAGAAGCTAGTTGGGTGTTTTCTGAGCCATGGAAATTTAAAGTGTCTATAATGTTACCCATCATTATTTACTTTGCTGTCAGAAGTGTTGGCAGATTGAAGGTTTGCTCCCTATTACATTTTCAGAGTTGCTGTGAGTGGCAGAGCTTCACCTTAGGTAAGGAAGAGGGGCTCAAAGATCTGCCTGCCTAACACTGACTCAGTATGAGGAATAAGAAATAGAAGAACTCATACAAGTGTGTGGGGCAAGTGTTGATCACACTTTTCTTTCTTTAGGGCAAATGATAGGTGCTTTTTTATTCTTGTTTAATTATCTTGATAAATTTTGAATTTGTTTTTGGTTTTGTTGTTTTAGACTTGAGAAAGAATAACTTTAGTTCTAATGTATATTTATATTTCAAATATATTTGAATATTTTAAACCTATTTCAGATGTATGTTTACATATATAGTCTTCATATTGGAGAAATAGATGTGATTTTGTAATTCATTATACTCTTGAGGTTTTTTTAAACTCAATAAAATGGCTATGCTTGCTTTGTTTTTAAGGTTTTTAAGTTTATATGTATATCATGTTTAACTTTTTCCCCTTTTTATCTTTACCTTTTTGTTCTCTACATGCTGTGCTTTAATCCCTTCTGCTCTGTTTACCTGAACACCTGGTTTTTGCCATCTTCTTTGTATCGATGTTTATTACACAGTACCACAAAACCTGCTCCGCACCTGGATGGGTAAGAGTTATGTTCTTAATACCTTAAGGAGGTGATTGGGTGGCCAGTCCAAGACAGATTGGACCATGAGTGAACCCTCTTGATCTCTGGGTTAATCTCTCACAGCCAAGGGGTCTTTACCTGGGCTTATGGATGGACTTCTCAGCTGTGCTTTGTTGAGTGACCCTGTAATGACAGTTTCTGAGTATTAAGTGCAATCTGACTGTTATCAGACTCTTTACCATAAAATAGTTAAGAACCTTTGTTTTAAAGGCAGAAACTAAGGCCCAGTTTGAGTAATTGTTTTTTTCTTTTATGAAGCAGATTTCAAGTTCCAATTCCCTTCTAGTTGCTTCATACATCAAATACTTTGCTTTTATTTTCAGGTCTGTGGACATGTCATTTATAACAGTTGTCTTGATTATTGCTTATGGCTTAATTATCATCAAACCAATTCTTTCTTGAATTTGTATTATGACAGGGTCCATGTTGTCTTTGGACTAGTTATTTCCGGTTTTGAAGTAATTGAACAAATTGAAAATCTGAAAACTGATGCTGCAAGTAGGCCTTATGCAGATGTGCGAGTTATTGACTGTGGGGTGCTTGCCACTAAATCAACAAAAGATGGTAAGAGTTTTTTGCAGGTAGGAGGAGCTAGGATACAGCTAATGCATGTTGAAGATTATAACTTAAAGATCCCTTCTGGATTTCAGTAGTGGAATAAACTCGTGCAAGTACTATAACAATAGCCCTGATGCCTCTATATCATACCCTATATCCAGTCCATCAGCAATTCTTATCAAATCTTAACTCTTCTTTTTGCTTCCCCGGCTATCAGCCTGGTCCAAACCACCATTCTCTCTTATCTAGATTATTGCAATAGCCACGTAACTGTTTACTTTGCCTCTGTCCTCGCTCCTCTATCATCTTTTCTCAGCAGCAGTAGTGGCCTAACTGGTCTTCGTGCTTGCAGACTTGGCCCTCTACGGTCTGTCCCTAACAGCAACCAGAGTGATCCTCTCCAAGGGCTTCTCAGTCAGACAAAGCTAAAGTCTTCACGGTGGTCTGAAAGGCAGTCTGGCTCTCTGACCTCTTCTCCCTTGTTCGTCTCCTGCCCAGCCAGGTTGACCTTTACTGAGACATGCCAAGCTCAGGGACTCAGGGACTTTGTGCTGGCTGTTCCCTCTGTCTGGAACACTCTTCATTCAGATCCCTGCCCGACTCCCTCCCTCACCTCCTTCAGGTTTCTGCTCAAACGTTATTTTAAATTACTCCCAACTCTCCCTATTCCCTTTACCCTGCCTTTTTTTTCCCCCCTGTTTTAGCACTTATTGTTTGTCAAATTATATAAGCAGTTACTTACTTATTTTCTTATTTGACCCAGCTAGAATATGGACTTCACGAGGGCAAGGGCTTTGTTGCCTTACAATCTCACCAGCAAGTTGTATTACCAACTTGGAAAAAAGTTTATTTAAATTTTATTTTTAGTTTGCTATCTATAAAGTGTGTTTTATGATACTCAATAATCACATTTTTTACTCTGAAAAGTAGGCACTGAAATCCAGTACTAATATTTTTGTTAATATTTCTTAAAAGTTTTTGAGAAAAAAAGGAAGAAACCAGTTCATTCAGAAGACTCGGATTCCTCTTCCAATTCCTCTTCCTCTTCTGAATCATCTTCAGAAAGTGAAATTGAACATGAGAGAAGCAGAAGAAGGAAACGTAAGAGGAGGCCAAAAGTTAAACATTCTAAAAAGAGACGAAAGGAAGCAAGCAGTTCAGAGGAGCCAAGGAATAAACATACAATGAGCCCGAAAGGGTAAGTGTGAAACACCAGGGTAGTCTTACCTAAAAAACAAACACACACTCTGGAATGGGGAAAGAATATATAATTCTGTAGACTTAGCGTTATTACCTCTTGTTGAAAAGGATAGCATTTTTTGGACTTTAAATTGAAATTGGCAATTTAGGGGTAGCACAGACATATCATATCAAAGATTTATGTGTTTGCAGGTGAGACTAATCCCTGGAACTCTTAAAAGAAAAAAGGATCATTTGACAATTTTCATATCAGAATTTTTGTACTGTGACTTTTTCACTGGGTTGATGTTTTATGTTCTCTTGGTGAAAATTAAAAAAAAAGGAACCTCACTTTTGAGTGAGATTTGTAAGTTACCAGTAGTTTTGCTATTATTTTAATATTATTATGAAATGCCAACATTATACATCTTAATTGGTGACTTGGTTTATTCTCCCCAAGTCACTCCGAGAGGAGTGATACCAATGAAAAAAGGGCAGTTGATTCAAATGCTAAGAGGGAAAAGCCTGTGGTTCGCCCAGAAGAGATTCCTCCAGTGCCTGAGAACCGATTTTTACTGAGAAGAGATATGCCTCTTGTCGCGGTGGAACCTGAACTGTAAGTAGGATGGTTAACCTAGATATTTTCATTTCTCTGATTAATGATTCTATCAGTTCATTGCAGTTCCACGCTCATTTATTGAGCATGACCCGTAGTCAAAGCACTTTGAAAGATACTGTGAGAGATACCAGATTAAGGAATGACATGTACCCCACCTTTCAGAATTCACATTCTAGTAGTAGGGTAAGGGGGTTGGGCAAGTTGGTCAGGAGAGAAGTTCATATTGGAGGTCTTGAAAGATTTTGTTACTAATCTTATTTCTTGGCTTTTCATTACATGTGAGATTTCGTTTGTCAGAATGGAAAATGACTTGAACTTTTTGGATCCAATTGAGTGATAAAACATGTTCCAATTTGAATAGTGCAAAATGAATTCCATGGTGATTGGGGAAAAATTTAGTGTCATAAATATGTTACTGTTGTTAACTTGCCCAGTGATAACTTCTCTTGCATTGAAAAGCTAAATGTGTAGTTTTAGATTTGGTCTCAACAAAAAGAAATGTCATGTGAACAGAAATGCCATGATGTAGTTGGTGTGACTGATAAGTTCCCTCGGAAGAGTTAGATTGCAGTATCAGAAATTGCAGATGTCCCTGTTCACAGTCAGTTCTCTACATAAGGTTATCATTTAGTTCATTAAATAGTTTTAAAGCCCAGTATTGTCTCATTGTAAAAGCTGTTAGGAAATGGGATGTATCTTTGAATTAATAGCTTAACATGCTGATATTTTCATTTTTAAAAATTGTGGCTTGTGAATAAATCTTATTGGGCCCTTTCTTAACACCCCAAGTTCATTAATCAAATCCATTTGGCTTTTAGAAGGTGGGAAACTTGAAAGGTCAATTTCAGTGTCATAGAACAAGGGCCAGCAAACTATAGTCTATGGGCCAAATTCAGCCTATTGCCTGTTTGTGTACAGCCCATGAGCTAAAAATGGTTTTTCCGTTTTTAAATGTTTGTGAAAAAAATCAACAATACATGTCAGTACTACCCTAAGTGAGCTATAGATTAAATGCAATCCCTGTCAAATTCCAAAAGAAGAATAATATTTTGTGACATGTGAAAATTATATGAAATTCTGATTTCAATGTCTGTAAATAAAGTTTTACTGGAACACAGTCATATCCATTTGTTTGCTATTTTCTTGGGCTGTTTCTGTCCTACGATAGCACAATCAAGTAGTTGCAACAGAGTTTATATGTGGTGCTCTCATTGCATTACACTGCTGCTCGGTGCACTGCACGCCACAGTGATGCTGTTACAGCTTTCCAGTATTTAAAGTGGTATACATATGACCCATCTATGTGAAAAAATATTTTCAAAGATGAAATATGTAAAATCTCATTACTGATCAACATTACCAGATGAACAGTATTAACATCTGTTCTGATAAGGAACCACTAACTATGAACCCTAATTAAGTGAAATGTTATCCCCACAAAAAAGAATTCCACTCCTCTGTATTACAAAAAATGATACTCAGTTATTACATTTTGAATTTTGTTGATAAAACATTTGTGAAAATTGGTTTTCTTTCTTAAATAAGTACCTACGTAATAGCCTTAATTTTCTTCTTGGCCCACAAATCCTAAAATACTTACTCTCACACTCTACATAAAAAGATTGCCAGCCTTTGTTATCTGGTATTGTTAAAGTAGTTTATGTCACTGTCTTGTATTTGTGATTGAATACTGCTGATAAGTTTGTTTGGTCATCACTCTTCTTGGTCAAATAACATCTTTGGAAGTTATTTTATGCATAATTATTTTAAATCATAATTGGCTGGTAGTTTGTCATACAAAGATAACAGATCAATCTATTTAATTAGGATCTTTGAGATTAAATGATCAGTTGTTGGAAGCTAGAATTAAGTGTGCTTCAAGAACTCAGTATATGCAAGGATAAGATCTGCCAGCCATAGTGAGCTTGCCACCTTACTGATTTATGAGCGGTTATGATTAATGAGCAGTTAGGCTCCTTATTGCTTATAATTTGCTTAGCAGAGGCTAGGTTCCACACTTGCTCTACTTGATTTGTTCTCAGCCTCAGCTGTACTTTAGAATAATTTTCTTTTTAATTGAGGTTCATAATAGTTTACATCATTGTGAAATTTCAGTTGTACGTTATTTCTTGTCTGTCACCACATAAGTGCTCCCCTTCACCCCCTGTGCACTTTAGAATAATTTCAGAAGCTTTTGAATATGCCAGTTTCTGGGCCATACAGCGAATCAAATCAGAATGTTACAGGTAGGAGAGGAGGGTGACAGTGTTGGGTCAGTATCTGGAAGGTTCCCAGGTGAACATTAATCCTTGCTGAATACCTGTAGTTGAGTCGTTTGGTGTTAAGTGCTTTTTCCTTCATGAGAAAAGTGGAATTAACAGTTATCTACCAAGAGTACCTACTTACCTCATTGTGAGAATCAAGTGATGTCATGAATATGAAATGACTGAAAAAACTATGATACACCTTAAATTAAGATTTTATTATAGTAACTTTGTATATTTATCTGGAGCCAGGTTCCTGGAGCTTTAGAAAACCCTAAATAATGGTTGTAAGAGTCAAGTTTCATTTCTTTCTGTGACCTTGGGCAAGATTTTTAATCTGTCTTAAAATTCTTTATCTTTTTTTTTTTTAAGATTTTATTTTTCCTTTTTCTCCCCAAAGCCCCCCGTACATAGTTGTATATTTTTAGTTATGGGTCCTTCTAGTTGTGGCATGTGGGACGCCACCTCAGCATGGCTTGATGAACAGTGCCATGTCCGTGCCCAGGATCTGAACTGGCGAAACCCCAGGCCACCGAAACGGAGCGCGCCAACTTAACCACTCGACCACAGGGCTGGCCCCTATCTTTAAAATGGAGATGATAGTAGTACCTACCTCGTAGTGTTGTTATGAGAATTAAATGAGCTAATGCCTTTAAAATGCTTATTAACAACCAGCAATGAATAATCTGAAAAAGAAATTAAGAAAGCAGTTTCATTTAAAATAACATCTAAAAGCATAAAGTACTTAGGAATAAATTTAATCAAGGAGGCAAAAGACTTGTACAATGAAAACTACAAAATGTTGCTGAAAGAAATTAAAGAAGACCTAAGTGAAAGACATTTCATGTTCATAGATTAGAAGACTTAATATTGTTAAGATGTCAGTACTACTCGAGCTATGGATTAAATGCAATCCCTATCAAATTCCAATAGCCTTTTTGCAGAAATGGAAAAGTCAATATCCAAATTCACATGGAATTTCAAAGGACCCTGAATAGCCAAAACAATCTTGAAAAATAAGGGCAAAGTTGGAGAACTCATACTTCCTGATTTCAAAATTTGCTACAAAGCTACAGTCATCAAAATAGTGTAGTACTGGCATAAGGATAGACATATAGACCAATGGAATAGAATTGAGAGTCCAGAAATAAACCCAGACATCTGTGGCCAATTGATTTTAGACAAGGGTACAAAGTCCATTCAGTGGAGAAAGAACGGTCTCTTCAATAAATGTTGCCTGGACAACTGGATTTTCACGTGCAAAGGAATGGGGCTGGGCCTCTATCTTACATCATACACAGAAATTAACTCAAAACGGGTCAACAACCTAAATATAAGAGCTAAAACCATAAAACTCTTAGAAGAAAACAAAAGGGCAGATCTTCCTGAGCTTGGATTTGGCAATGGATTCTTATTTTTGATGCCAAAAGCACAAGCAACAACAACAAAAAGACAACTCAGTTAAAAAATGGGCAAAGCACTTGAATGGACATTTCTCCAAGGAAGATATCCAAATAGCCAATAAGCACATGAAAAGATGCTTATCATTAGTCGATAGGGAAATGCAAATCAAACCCCCAATGAGACACCACTTTTCACTATTAGGATGGGTATGATTTAAAAGAAAAAAACTAGTGTCAGTGAGGATATGGAGAAATTAGCATCCTCATAAACTGCTGGTAGGAGTCTAAAATGATGCAGCCACTGTGGAAAACAGTTTAATGATTCCTCAAAAAGTTAACCATAGATTTACCATGTAACCCAGCAATTCCACTCCTAGGTATATATCCAAAAGAATTGAAAATAGAGACTCAAACAGATACTTGTAAGCCAGTGTTCTTTGCACCATTATTCACAATAGCAAAAAGGTGGAAACAACCCAAGTGTCCACCAACAGATGAATAGATAAACAAAATATGGTATATACATATAATGGAATGTTACTTAGCCATAAATTAGAGTTACCAGAAGCTGAGGGAATGGGGGAGTAGTGGAGAGATGTTGCTTCATGGGTAGAGTTTTGGTTTGGGGTCATGAAAAAGTTTTGGTAAGACTAGTGATGGTTGCACAACATTGTGAATGTAATTAATGCCACTGAATTGTACACTTAAAAATGGTTAAAATGGCCAATTTTTTGTTGTGTATATTTTACCCAGTGAAAAAAGTATGTAAAAAATGCTTATTAATGTAATGCCTGACACATAGTAAGTACTCAATAAAAGGTAGTCATTAGTTAGTAATAACGGAAAACAAACTGAGGTATGAAAAGACTTCTCATGCATGAAGGACTTGAACTGCCACAAAAAATGTACTCTTAGAATTACGCATAAGATAAGGCAGCACATTCAGAGCATTGAAGGAGGGGCAGCTTATAGTAAAGTGGGGAGACACACAGCTATTAAAAATATAAAATTAAATTAAAAAAGCAAAATTAAGCATCAGAGTCAGGAATACCTCAGGATTCCCTTAGAACATCATTGTTTTGAGAAGTGACATCTAAAAATGGATTTTGTTTAAAAGTAGTAAAAAGTGTGCTTAAAAATATAGATACTAGTATCATGTATTTCTACCAAATTGGGTTACTTCTTTTTTTTTGTTTTTAAAGCTTTGGCTTTTAAAGTGTTGCTTCAAAAATTAGGTTATATGGAATGCCTTATTCTGGAAAGTCTTCAATCTAAATGAAGTGTTTTTGTATTATAAGAACCTAAATTCTGCATTTATACATTGAGAAAACTGCCCCATAATTGCTTATTTTTAATTTTCAATCTTCTTTTCCAGGAAGATTCCTGATGTTACACCCATTGTAAGTGATCAGAAACCATCTGTATCAAAGTCTGGACGGAAGATTAAAGGAAGGGGCACAATTGTATGTGTGTTACGACTTTTCTTTTTTCAAATTACTTATCTAAGCAGTAAAATATTTTTACCTATAGGCAAAATCCTAACTTTAATTTTAGGTATAATCCAAAATCTGTTCAACAAGCTAGTTGTATTCTCTATAGTTATAGGAAGGTACTGCTATTAGATCAAAGTTTACTGCTGTGTTTGAATGGGTTTAAGTATGAAATGCACACGTGAAACAATCAGTGAGTATGTTGAGAAATCTTAGTATGTTGAATAGTCTAGGTTCATGAGTGAACCATTAGGACTTCAAAGAGGAAATTCTTATGTGTGATTACAGGTGAATCTCAGCCTTTCCCATTTTTTTAAAAAAGTCTCTTATGTTTGACATAACTTCATATTATTTTTAGTACTTTAATCATTATTGCCTTAGAGTGAGGTCTTAGATTAGGTCTTATACCTAACTCTGTCCTATAGCAGGCTATAATTGAGAGGTATTTTTAAAATAGTTTTTCCTATCTTTGTTTTTAAAGCGCTATCACACACCTCCAAGATCCAGACCCTGTTCTGAATCAGATGACGATGATAGCAGTGAAACTCCTCCTCACTGGAAAGAGGAAATGCAGAGGTTGAGAGCATACAGACCACCCAGTGGAGAAAAGTGGAGCAAAGGAGATAAGTAAGAGCTTTGGGCATGAGCACAGTTCTATGCCTGCCATATTTTAAGTGTTAAGGGGATAGAGACTTAGTTTTGGACTTTCATTAAAGATTTACATTTAAAATTAGACTGTGACCAAAGAGAATACATTTGGGAACACTTGGCAAAAGTAGTGCTGTTAAGTAAGAGGGCTGATTGGCTTTGGGGTGCTTTTATATCAAAATTGTATTTTCCCTCAAGAGACTATAAACCTGCTGAAGCTCTTAAAGATTTCTTGTTCAATTTTAGAAATAATAAGGACTTAAAAATTATATAGAAGTTTCTTTCCTAGCCAGATCTCTTAGTCTCTGATGAATGAATTGTTAGATAGGAAAATCTGTACCCACTGTGTGCATTATTAACTTCTGACCCTAGGAACTGTTGCTTCTTCAGAAGTGTACCCATATCTTACTCTCAGTGACACCTCACAGTGAAATATGTATTTTAGAAATGGGGCTGGCCCCAGATTACCTAGTGAAAAATAGACCAATGGGACCTTGTATAATTGTTCATGGTAGAAGTCTCTTTTCCGCTGTGGGCATCCAGCAGAATGGTTTGAAATTGGAAGAGGGAGGAAAAGGTGTGCATCTGCTGTCTAGAAGTGGTTTAGACAGTGGTACTGAGAACTTAATTTTGAGCGCTGATATTACCACTGAGACTGTGAAGCCCACATCTATTTTCTTTTTTTTTTTTGGTTAAGATTTTATTTTTCCTTTTTCTCCGTAAAGCCCCCCAGTACATAGTTGTATATTTTTAGTTGTGGGTCCTTCTAGTTGTGGCATGTGGGACGCCTCCTCAGCATGACTTGATGAGTGGTGCCATGTCCGCGCCCAGGATCCGAACCGGCGAAACCCTGGGCCGCCGAAGTGGAGTGCTCGAACTTAACCACTTGGCCGTGGGGCTGGCCCCCTGCATCTCTTTTCATGTACTTTTTCCTCAGTTTCTGTAGTAAGTAGTTTAGTAGTTAGTAGTTTAGGGTAAAGTCTTGATCACCTCTGTGAGGCTGAAATAAAACAATTATGCTAGCTTCTTAAGAAGAAGAGGCCTCTCTTAAAGTTCAGGCAGCCGTCCTGTATCTGCAGAGAATCAACAAGATCATTTGTGAACTTGATTTGATTCTCCCTCAAAAATTGTTCCTGGAGGCAGAGGGTTATGCGTGGATCATAGCCAGGAACTTGGTATGTCAGCAGTGCTCTTGTGATTAGTTGGTTTGGTTTTCAAAACTATTTTCCTATCAAATTTGAAATTCTTTGCTTTGCACAAACTCCTTTTGTAAGTGAATCTGTTAGTAATTGTCAGTGTGTCTCTCTGAAATTATACGGTCAAGACCAGTCCTATCACTCTTTGATTTATCCTTCCTACATGTGCTTAAAGTATTGATGGAGTCAGTACTTCTTGTTAACTAGGTTTTTGTCAATGCATTTGTATTGACAACAGATGTGTTTTATTTATTTAGTAAGGAAGATTGGCCCTAAACTAACACCTATGCCAATCTTCCTCTTTTTGCTTGAGGAGGAAGATTGTCCCTGAGCTAACATCTGTGCCAATATTCCTCTGTGCCAGTCTTCCTCTGTTTTATATGTGGGATGCCACCACAGCGTGGTTTGATGAGCAGTGTGTAGGTCTGCACCCAGGATCTGAACCCGCAAACCCAGGGCTGATGAAGTGGAGCACGCACACTTAACCACTACGCCACCGGGTCACCATCTATGTTTTAATTTTTTTTTTTTTTTTTTTTTTGAGGAAGATTAGCTCTGAGCTAACTGCTGCCAAG
Source organism: Equus quagga (assembly GCF_021613505.1). NCBI lineage: Eukaryota > Metazoa > Chordata > Mammalia > Perissodactyla > Equidae > Equus > Equus quagga. Next base: position 142,480,756 of record NC_060267.1, on the reverse strand, counting down.
CCGCCTCTTTTTGCTGAGGAAAACGCCCTGAGCTAACATCCGTGCCCATCTTCCTCTACTTTATGTGTGGGATGCCTACCACAGCGTGGCTTGCCAAGCGGTACCATGTCTGCACCCAGGATCCGAACTGGCAAACCCTGGGCCGCCAAAGCAGAATTGCACACTTAACCACTGCGCTACTGGGCCAGCCCTGACTGCGTTTTAATTTTAAAGGATATAGAAAACATGCTTGTAGATAACTGCATGCATATTGTGTCCTTTTCTATAGGTTAAGTGACCCCTGTTCAAGCCGATGGGATGAAAGAAGCTTGTCCCAGAGATCCAGATCATGGTCCTATAATGGATATTATTCAGATCTTAGTACAGCAAGACACTCTGATGGTCACCATAAAAAACGCAGAAAAGAGAAAAAGGTTAAGCATAAAAAGAAAGCTAAAAAGCAGAAACATTGCAGAAGACACAAACAGACTAAGAAGAGAAGGATTATTGTACCGTCTGACATAGAATCCTCAAAATCTTCCACCCGAAGAATGAAATTTTCTTGTGATAGAGAAAGGAGATCTCGTTCTTCCTCAGTATCATCTCGTCATTCATCAAAGAGGGACTGGTCTAAATCTGATAAGGATGATCAGAGCTCTTCCACCCCCTCCAGCAGAGACTCGTACAGATCAAAATCTCATTCACAGTCTTACTCTAGAGGAAGCTCAAGGTCAAGGACTCCATCAAAATCTTCCTCACATTCTAGAAGCAGATCCAAGTCCAGATGTAGTTCCAAGTTGGGGCACCGAAGGACAGCATCAAAATCACCAAGAACAGCCTCTCAGTTAAGTGAAAACAAACCAGTGAAAGCAGAACCTGTAAGAGCAACAGTGCCACAAAATGAAAATGTTGTAGTACAACCAGTGGTGACAGAAAATATTCCTGTAATACCACTGAGTGACAGTCCCCCTCCTTCAAGGTGGAAGCCTGGACAGAAGCCCTGGAAGCCCTCTTATGAGCGAATTCAGGAAATGAAAGCTAAAACAACTCATTTGCTGCCCATCCAAAGCACTTATAGTTTAGCAAATATTAAAGAGACTGGTAGTTCATCATCCTACCATAAAAGAGAAAAAAATTCAGAAAGTGATCGGAGTGCCTATTCAAAATACAGTGATAGAAGTTCAGAAAGTTCACCCCGGTCAAGGAGCAGATCTTCTAGGAGTAGATCTTATTCTAGGTCATACACAAGGTCACGAAGTCCAGCTAGCTCACATTCAAGGTCCAGGTCTCCGTCATCTAGATCTCATTCACGAAATAAATATAGCGATCACTCACAGTGCAGTAGGTCATCTTCATACTCTTCTCTTAGCACTGATGATGGAAGACGAGCCAAGAGAAAATTTAGATCCAGTGGGAAGAAAAATCCTTCAAATAAAAGGCACAGCAGCAGCTCTGAAAAGACACTTCGCAATAAATACGTCAAAGGCAGAAGCAAGTCTTCGTGTCAGAGAAAGTATAGCGAAAGTAGATCATCTTTAGGTTATTCCTCAGACAGCGAGCAGTCAAGTGTTCAGGTTACACAGTCAGCCCAGGAAAAAGAGAAGCAACTCCAAATGGAAATGAATAATAAACAAGAGAAAAACAGAAATGAAGAGAAATCCAAACCTGAACGGGAATGCCCTCGTTCAAAAAAAAGAACTTTGAAAGAGAATCTTTCAGAACACTTTAGAAATGGCAGTAGGCCCAAAAGGAAGAATTATGCTGGGAGTAAATGGGACTCTGAGTCAAATTCCGAACAAGATGTAACTAAAAACAGTAAAAATAATTCCCGGCCATCTTCTGATAAGGAAGAAGGTGAGGCCACATCAGATTCGGAATCTGAGTGTGATGAAATCCACATCAGAGCCAAACCCACAACAAAGTCTTCAGCAAATACTTCATTGCCTGATGCTCATGGTGCTTGGAAATCTAGCAAACAGCGGTCATCGACCTCTGATTCTGAGGGGTCCTATTCCAATGCAGAAAACACTAGAGGAAAGCCACGGAAACACAAACGTGGGTCAAAGGAAAATATTAAAAGGGAACACACTAAAAAAGTGAAAGAGAAATTGAAAGGGAAAAAAGACAAAAAGCACAAGCCTCCAAAACGAAAACAAGCGTTTCACTGGCAGCCTCCACTAGAATTTGGTGAAGACGAGGAGGAGGAAATTAATGAAAAGCAAGTTACTCAGGAGGCAAAAGAGAAAAAACAAGTGTCTGAAAACAGTGAGACCACAAAGGAAAATATTCCCAGAACTGAGATGTCCTGTGAAGATGGCACCCTTTCAGGTAAACATAATATAGGAACAATTTCATCAGATATTGATCAGCCTACTAAAGATGACAGTAAACTCAGCATTTCTCCCACAGCTTTAAATACTGAGGAAAATGTAGCCAGTCCTCCCCCAAACATTCAGCATATTGAAGAAAGAGTCCCAAGTGGAGTGGAGGACGTGCTTCAGACAGATGACAACATGGAGATTTGCACACCTGATAGGAGTTCCCCGGCAAAGGTAGAGGGGGCCTCCCCTCTAGGAAATTCAAGGCTGGACAGCCCGGATGTGAACATTGTTCTAAAGCAGGATATGCAAACAGAGCCTCCTGAGGCAGAGGTGGTAAAACAGGAAAGCAGCACATCTGAGGGCAAAATCATGGGGGAAGTGGGGAGACAGGACGGCAGCTCTGCTAGTTCAGCCAGTGCTGTAGAAAGCACTGTTGTGAAGAAGGAGGTGGCTGAGAAGAGCCACATCAGCCCAATGGATAATAAATGGAAGCCCCTACAAGGTGTGGGGAACCTGGCTGCACCAACTGCTGTCACATCCAGTGCTGTGGAAGTTAAGGCATTGAGCGCTGTGCCTGAAATGAAACCACAGGGCTTGAGAATAGAAATTAAAAGCAAAAATAAAGTTCGGCCTGGGTCGCTCTTTGATGAAGTAAGAAAGACAGCACGCTTAAACCGGAGGCCACGAAATCAGGAGAGTTCAAGTGATGAGCAGACACCTAGTCGGGATGGTGATAGCCAGTCCAGGAGTCCAAGTAGATCTCGAAGTAAATCTGAAACCAAATCAAGACACAGAACAAGATCTGTCTCCTACAGTCACTCAAGAAGTCGATCACGGAGTTCCACATCATCTTATCGGTGAGCAACATCTCTTTCCTTGCTCTTTATCAGGGAGAGTCTGCTACTCTTTAGCTTGGAAGAACATCACAATTAGGGACAAGATCATTATTTCCAAATACCTGGAAGGGAATGAAGAGAAGGCTTGGTGCTGTGTGACTCAGAGAGCAGATTGAGGACTTAGGGAGTGGAGATTTTAGGGGAACGAATTTGAGTTCAGTGTAAAAATCTTACCATCAATTAAGGTGCTCTGGCAATAGAAATGAGTTGCCATGATAAGTGGCAAGTTCATCTTTAAAGTTGTGAGGCTGCTCTCTCGCCTGTTTGTGATGCCTTAGAAGAGAGTCCTGAATTTACAGAATATATAGGATTTAGAGATCGTTAATCTAATCCTCCATTTCACACAAGTGGAATGTGAGGGCCAGAGAGGCCAAGCTACCTGCCCAGGACATGCATCTAGTAGATTTTGCTTCAAAGGGGAAATGATAAAAACAGTCATTTTTAGATTTATTTTTTTTGGTTCAAGTTGCATCTAACTTTTGTCATCAACATAGACTGGATAGTGCAGAGAACGAGAATTTTTAAAAACTAAAAGAATTGGTGATGGTGATGGGAAGTTAATAAGTAATTTGTATTATTTTCTTTTCCTTGTAACTATTTCATGGTTTTACCTCTTAATTACTCATATCTCTTATTATCTTGTGCTTGATTTTCATCACTTGAACTTAAAATACACTAAGAATCCTTTGAGTGTTTTTTTCCTTTCTAGTTATTTATCAGTCTTTTTCTTCCCTTACTCACCCAGATTTCTTTAACAGTAAGAACCAACACTTGCCATCTGTAATAACTGTCTCCCATTTACTCCTCAGTTGCTTGCAGTCTATCTTCTGTGCCTTCCCTCCCCCATCTCACTACATTGACTAAGGTTTTCAGCGACTTCCACATGGCCAGTGCCAGGGCATGTTTTCAGTCCTTCTGGAAGCCCTCTTCCGGCTCTCCTCATCCCTCTCAGACCATTCAGTACTTCTTTTGTGGTCTCCTCTTCCTGCTCCTGCCCTGACTCTCAACAGGCCCAGAGAGCTGGTGAGTCCTGGCCTTTTCTCTCCAGGTTCATATTCCCAGATGCACTTGCCTGTTGAGCTACTCTGGCCTCCTGTGTGCTCATCATCTGCCTTACCCTTTACATTCAGACAGTTCTGAGCTGTTGGTGTTGCTGGCCACTCTCATTTACCTTTCTACCGCTGCCTTTGCAGTGCATGCTGTTTTGTTCTGCAAAGGCAGACAGGCATAGAAAGGCTAAGGAATTTGCTGTTAGGCAGCTAATGGGAGTAGGCTGAGATAGCTAAACTTTGCCTCCCTGTTTTGTTTACCTGCCTGGGCCCGACTTCCTACTGGGCTGTGAACTCGTTGAAGCCAGGGACTGTTTCCTGCTCATCTGTCAGTCACCTCACAGAGTCTGCCCTGTAATTGTTTGTTGAGTAAGTGATTAGAATCTTACTAGAACATAATGTGTTCATTCTCTTGCAGATAAACTGGAAGCAGATCATGTCTTCCAAAACATAAGTACATACTGAATAAAACCTATGAAGATACTACCTAAGTAGCCTATACATAGGGGTATTGTTCTGTTCCTGAATGACAGGTATAAAGTAGGGGGAGAGGGGTGGGGAGCCAAGTGAATGCCAGGGTCAGGATTGCATTACTTAAGTTTCTTGTTTGTATTATTAAATGTTAAATAGATAGGAAAAAATAAATGATTAAGTGGAAAAAAATAATAAAAAATGTCTCTAGCTTCAAAAATAGAGCTTTGGCATACCTGATGTACCCCTGCCTAGTGCCACCCTACTTTCTCTGTTCTCTCCTAGAGTTAACATTATTCTAAACTTCTGCTATAGTTTTGTTTTTCTTTATAGTTTTACCACAAATGTTTCTGCCCATATACAATATTGTTTTTGCATGTTTTTTAACAAAATCCTTTTATATATATTTATATAGATAGATGTTCTGTATTTGCCTTTTTCACTGAACATTATGTTCCAAAGAGATATCTGTTGATACATGTAACTGGAGTTCATTCGTTTTCCTACTTGAGGATATTTCAGTATATATCTGTGCATCATTTGTTTTTAACCCATTCTTCCGTTAATGGAGATTTGGATTATTTCCTCTTCAGGCATTACAGATAGGGCTCCTATGATCATACCTGTAGCAGCCTTTTCTGGTTTTTCTTTATTTCATTCTGTTCGATTTAAACCCTCCTTAGCTGTCACTGTCATACTCTCCATGAGGAGTTTGTGAGAGACCTTTCTAAGACCTTTCCTCTTGTTGTATTTTCCCCGTCCTGTCCTAGTAGTGAGTAATCTTAACAGCATGGTGAGTTAATATAATTCTCTTTTTTCCGCTTTTAATTGTAGATCAAGAAGCTACTCTAGAAGTCGGAGCAGAGGATGGTACAGCAGAGGCCGCACCAGGAGCCGGAGTAGTTCCTACCGCAGTTACAAAAGTCACAGGTGAGTTTGTGAATCCCACCCTCCTGTGTGGTCTCCATCCTGTCTGCTTTTTAAGACTTGCACAAGCAGAGTAGGGTAGCTGTTAAGAAGAATCCTATCCTTGCTGAATACCCTGCAGGCCTATTTTCTCATGTAGTTCTTTCCTTTGGAGAGCCACCGATTTCTTACTGGCTTTCTCAGGATGGGATCTTATCAGAGTGAGGAAAGAGAAATGATAGGAATATTTAAGAGAGGCCCTGACCACCACCTCCACGTCCCCTTCACCCCCAGTACATCTTTCTTACCCTGAGTTCACATCTGCAGTCACCTCTTGACTTGGGGTAGAGATTGGGAGAGGAGGATTGTTAAAAGGGGACCAAAGGAAGAAGCGTGTGTGGGGTGGCCCCAGGTTTCTAGTTCTCCCACCTTCTTTGACTCCTCTTTCACCTCTCAAGGTATTTTCTGCTGCTGCAGCTTCACTTTACTTATAAGTGTCCGACCTGTGCAGGCCTTCCCCTCCCCACCCAGTCAGAGCCTCCCCAGTGCCTCTCTATGTGCATCTCATAGAAGGATTGCATGAAACTTAATCTTTCTCACAAAATCCAACATGCTTTAAAAGAAAAAATCCAACATATTTTGATATGAAAACGAAATAAATATAGCTGCTGGATTTCATTGTGTCTTCTCCTTGATGAGCAAATAAATGTCTAGATTTTTGATATAGCCTGTCCTGATCCACAAGATGATGGTCCTTCATGTGATTACTATTAGGACATCCAGCAGGAGCAGATCCAGGAGCAGCTCATATGATCCCCACAGTCGGTCCAGGTATGGACAGGGATTGGGTGACCACCTCGGGGACCAAATTGAAAGACCTTCTTATATAAAACCCTTAATTCCCCTTTAACAAATGTTGTATGGAAAAACTCAGCACATGTATTTGTCTTATGAAATCATTCCCTTTCTAAATTAGGCCTTTTTGACAGTTTTTATCTGTTGGCCCATTGAACTCTAATATCAAAAGTGACAATTGATGTCAAATTGTAATGGCAGGTGTTTATTGAATGTAATTGCCTAATAAGATCCACCAGATTCTAATCAAACTAACTCAGTATTAATTTTGTGATATTTTTTAATGCAGAAAAGAAATTAACATTTTTCTATTTAATATGGTAAGTCTGATTTGGGGCAATTGTGAAATGTTTCCAGTATTTGTTCTGCAAATGTGTCCTCACACTGTCATATAATGCCCATGTTCTAAGAAACACTCTTAAGATCCTAAAAAGAAACGGGGGCTGGCCAGGTGGTGCAGCAGTTAAGTTCACACCTTTCTCTTCTCGGCCGCCCAGGGTTGGCCGGTTCAGATTCCGGGTGTGGACATGGCACCCACCGCTTGGCGAAAGCCATGCTATGGTAGGCATCCCACGTATAAAGCAGAGGAAGATGGGCATGGATGTTAGCTCAGGGCCAGTCTTCCTCAGCAAAACGAGGAGGATTGGCAGTAGTTAGCTCAGGGCTAATCTTCCTCAAAGAAAAAAAAAAAGCGGGGGAGGGGTGCGGCCTGGTGGCGCAGCGGTTAAATGCGCACATTCTGCTTCGGCAACCCAGGGTTCGCCGGTTCAGATCCTGGGTGCGGACATGGCACCGCTTGGCAAGCCACGCTGTGGTAGGCGTCCTACATATAAAGTAGAGGAAGATGGGCACGTATGTTAGCTCAGGGCCCGTCTTCTTCAGCAAAAAGAGGAAGATTGGCAGATGTTAGCTCAGGGCTAATCTTCCTTAAAAAAAAAAAAGGGATTATATGAGTTATTTGAATGGGAAAATTTAGCGTTTGTTGTTGCTGTTAAAGCAGGTCCTACACTTACGATAGCTACTATAGCAGGAGTCGGAGTCGAAGTAGAAGCCAGAGGAGTGACAGTTACCACCGAGGCAGAAGTTACAACAGGCGGTCCAGGTGGGTCTCCTTGGTGCACTGCAAGTTACTGTGGGCACTTGGTGTACGAGGTGATAGACTGCTAGTAGAAGAGAAAGCATAGTCTTCTAAGGACAGAAATACTTCTTTCTCTTCTTGAATTTCAGCAACCCACAGGCAGCTACTTAAAGTGGCCTTTGATTAAGGATTGCTGGGTAATGTTTGTTAGTTATTGTTAATGTTTGAATCTAAAATGGATTTTTAAATATTCACATATCCTTGGACAAACATTTCTTTTGGAAGGAGTAAAGAGAGAGGCCAAAGAAGTGGGCTCTCCACCTACCAGCTCCAGCTCGGGCTTTTCTGTCTTTTCTCCTTGAATGTGCTGGAACCTTTCCTTCTGCCTGGAGACACAAATGCTGACTCCACCATCTCCCCTCCTGCCTTTTGAAATGGCCAATTCCCACCTACCCTACAAATCTCTACTGCCCCTAGGAAGCCCTTCCTGACTGCCAACCCTGAGATATGCCCTGCCCCCCCCCCCCCCCCCCCGTGTGTCTTATTTGTCCTGCCCACTATTTTATACTATTCTTTAGCCCCAAGGAGCTACACTTGGTCTGCTGTGTGGGGGGGTCCCTAGGATCTGGCAGAGTGATTGGCTCTCAGTGAATGTTTGTCAAAATAACTGAATGGTGACCGTAACCAGGTCGTCTTGACTCAGTATCCCTGTGGTTCTGACCATGCCCCGCCCCACCCTCACCCCTCATTGGGCCTCCATTTTGATTTCCTTATCTTTAATGAAACTCTCTTCATGCACCTTTTTTACCTTACTTCCTCAGTCCAATTAAATATTGATGTTCATTTTGGGTAACATGGAAAATTATTCTACTCATTTACATGAGTAGACTTCAAGTAATTTCCCAAGATGTCATTTTTGTTTATTTTATCTTAACCTTGATATTACTACCATCTGTCATTTAAAACATGTTTAAGAAGTCCACAATGTTGCCAGTCATTACCCCATTTGTCCACCCACTGTGCTATGCCACATCAGTATTGCTTTCAAGCCACTCACATCAAAAAAGAAGCTGCAAAAGGAATTCAGAGTGTTGACAGTTAAAAAGTGTTCCTATGTTTGTTTTGTTTTGTTATGCAGGAGTTGTAGATCTTACGGCTCTGACAGTGAAAGTGACCGAAGTTACTCTCATCACCGGAGTCCTAGTGAAAGCAGCAGATATAGTTGAAAATGTCCCCCTTTTTTGATACAAATTATATCTTATTTGTAAATATCTGGTAACTTAAAAGTTTAAGAACTTAATGGCAGTCTATTGTTCTATTTCAATATTAGAGATGAATTTCAAAAATGGACACTTAATTGTTACTTATTCACTTACCTGTGTGCAGAATTTAAAATACAGATATGTCTCCTAAAAATATTTTATGCCACATTTTACAGTAGCCAACTATGGAAATGAATTTCATTTTCTTGAATCAAGAAATCATGAAATTTAAGTATAATTTGCAATATTATTTTAGACTGTTTCTCTCCATCTCATGTATTCCTTAGAATACAGATTCTTTTTGCCCATTTTTCAGGTTTTAGCATATATGCTCCCGAGACAGAACTGTGAAGGAGAACTGTTAAAGGTGGCCAAATATTTATACAACAATTACAGAGTCTTATACATATGTGCTCTTAAAAACAAACCACCCAGAATTGATACTGATGGTAGCCAGGAGTAGAGGCAGTGGCTCTGGGGTTCTTAACTCATTCCTTACTTTGTTGTCTCAGAGGATCAGGCAAGTGGTCATCATACAGCCCACTGTCTGTATCACTTCAGCAGTGGGTGAGGTTAAGAGTAATAAATCAGCCTTAACTATAAATACCTGCACTGTCTCTAAGGCCCTAATATTTTATGTGCTTTTTAATCAATACTATCAAAAGTTTAGACTGTAAAAAACAATTCTATTCCAGTTCATGCTTTGGTGCTTGGTACCTTTTGGTGCCTCTAAGCATTGTTCTTATATACTATATATTTGAATTTCATTAAGAGAGATGAATTTTGTTTTTTAAATTCACTGACACCAAACATGGTTCCTTCTGAGCTGTATTCACTGGATATTTGGAAGGCTTCTCTCAAGCACAGGTGTGGGCTGGGCGGTCCCCTGGAGCAGGCAGGATCGGCATAGGGGGTTGTGTGGCCCCTCAAGTCCACTGCACATAACTGATGTGTGTGCCTCTGGAAGAGTGGATCGATGGGTGGCCTTCAGAAGTAACACCAATGCCTAACCACCACCATCCTGGAGATGTTTGCAGGGCTTTACTGTTAATCTTTCAAGTAAGGGATCTCCCACAGCAGCAGTTAACTGTTGTACGCACCAGCACGTTTTCCTGTTTCCGCTGTGACCCACACTGACTCAGTGAAGCCTCGCCTGACATGAGTAAACCTAGGACAACAGACAGGGGATGAGGGGTGCACGGCACTACATAGATGACACATTTTCAGTTTTGGGTGGTTCCTCCAAAAATGATTTGACCTGTGAAAACTGATATGATTTTTATTTAATCTTTAGTTTGAGGTTTTTTTTCCCCAAGTGTACTTAATCACCTTAGTGCCAGTTTCATTGAGTTTTGCAGAAGAAATTCCTATTGGATATTTGATGTAGAACTCTCTGCCATTCTAACCCAGGCCTTGCCTGGGGTACTTGGGAAGTGGGAAGGAGCCCTCAGTTGGAGGGACCTGACAGCCCCTGATGGATGGAGGGGTGACCTTGGATGTATTAAAACCACCGCCCATGAAAGGTTCATAAACAGGGTTAAGTGGTCAGTTGTTTGCCAAATTGATAGGCAAGAGTACATTAGAAAACAGGACCTACGTCAAACAAACGTGCTTGCTAGTGAATATGAAACAGTGTGTGATTCACATGAAGGGTTTTCAAAAGTTGCCTGCAAAGGAGAATCTTGCTCTAATAGTACTCAGTGGAAAAAACTGCATTCAGAACCCAAACAGAAACTGCCAAATCTAACTAGGTTAAGAAAATTACCCTTGGGCAACGTATTAGTTTTCTATCGCTGTGTAACAAATTACCCCAAACTTAGCACCTTAAAACAACACCCATTTCTTAGCTCACAGTTCTGTAGCTCGTGAGTCTGGCACAGTCTGGCTGGATTCTGCTCAGGGTCTCAGAAGGCTGAAGTCAAGGGTCAGCAGGGCAGCATTCCTGTATGGAGATTCTGGGGAAGGTTCTGCTTCCAGGTTCATTCTGGCTGTTGGCAGGATCCAGTTCCTCGCTGGCTGTCAGCCAGGGGCCTCGCCCTCAGCTCATTAAAGCTGCTCACATTCCTTCTGTGTGCTCCCCTCCATCTTTGAACCAGCAGTGGCTCCTCGAGTCCTCCTCATGCTTCAAATCTCTCTGCCTTCCTCCTCTGTTTTAAAGTTCATGTGATTAAATCAAGCCCACTGAGATGACAGTCTCCCTATATGAAAGTCAGCTGTGCCATAGAACATAACATAATCACAGGAGGTATAGTCACAGGTTCCTGGGATCGGGGCCTGGTGGAGGGGAGGGTTCTGCCCACCATAGGCAAGAACTGCCCAGTGTGGCTGTGGGTGGAATTTTATCCTGGAAAGTTGGGCCCTAGAAGCCTCATTTATCCATGGAAAAGAACAGACCTCAGCTGCAGCATTTGACTTGTGTGTTTACTAAATGAACTACAGAAAATAGTTTTTCTTCCGAAAGGGGATTGTTCTGTATTTTAAGTTATTTTTTAATAAAATTGAATTATGTTGTGAATTGTGCTTCTTAATAGAAAATGCATTATTGGACTGTTTTTGTAACATCCTGTTTACTGCAAATGAAACATCATATAGCTGGTATTGTTCAAAAACTGTAGAAAATACTTTTGTACATATTGGCAATGTCTAATTTGTATACACTTCATTTAAATTTCCCTAAAACTTGAAAAGGGGACCTTGTAGAAATTAAAATATATTCTTAGTTTAAGTCTGAGTCTGTGCATGTTTCACCTTTCTTTACTCCTCCAGACTTCAAATGGCATTTCTGAAATGCAAACAAAACCTTGAGCCTCTCTGCTGGCCTGGCCAGTGAGGAGACTTCGCCTCTGTGGCTCATCTTTGTCTTCTAGTTGAGTATTCGTGGTAGGGCACGAGGTGGAGGTGGACAGACCTCAGGCAGAGATGCTCACCTACCCAGAGAAGCAGTGATGGCTCTGGGTCTTCCTCCCGCTGTCCTCCGGCTGGGGTGACCTGCATCTAGATGTCTTTGCTGAGGAAGGACTATGTCCCATCCCATCTGTGAGTTGCTGCCTAGGGACAGCACATTTACCTGCAAAACCCCCTCCACACTTTGCTCCCCAACAGCGGTTCACCAGGCAGGTGCAGAGCACTCACTCGGGAAGAAAACATTCATGCTGATATTTTTAGCACCCACGTGAGAATTTGCAGGGCAAGTACAAGTAACTTTTTTCTCCTCAGAAATCAAATTTGTATTTTCTTAATGAATACAACGTAATCTCTCACTTAGAGAGATTGTGGAGATTCCGTTTTCAAAATTGAGTTAACAGTAGATCCCAGGTCAGGCAATTCCTGAAAATAGGCAAATCTGGATGCATTGCTTTAAAATTTAAAGATAATTGCAGAGTGTTTGCTGTAGGGAAATCCCCAAGTGAAGTTTCTTTAGGGTCTTATTTTTTGATGAGCTCCATTTTTTATTCACATCCTGATAGTGATAATCTTGATCAGCTTGGCAGTGTTGGGGGGAAACCTGTCAAGAGCTTTGCTCCTGACTCTTCTGAATTAGCTGGCCATGAGGTAGGAAGTAAGAATTGGAGGAAAATGCCCCTCCCGTGAGTGACTATGCACGCTGACCAGGCATCCCTATTTGGAAGGGAAAGGAGGCTCTCCTCGGGGGAGAATGGGAAGCCTTGCGCACTAGTGATGCAAACTGTGTGGCCAGGTGAGGGACCTGGAAGCCATGCCTCACAAGTTGGGCGAGCCTGGGCTCAGATGGCTGGTTTTTAGGAGAGGGAAGAACTCTGCTGCTGCCCACAGTAGAAGGTGAACGCTGGAATCCCATGAGGGACTGGTGACAGAGTAAGCTGGGAAGAGTGCCGAGAGCACTCCCGCTAGGCAGGGAGAAGTCCTTTGATGCCATAAAGATGGCAGTCTCAGGAGTCAAGAGGTCTGGGTGTCCTGGAGGACAGCCTGCCTGCCTTAGGACAGACCCTGGGCCGCTCCAACCAGTGCCTGGTGTATGCGAGGCAAGGAGAGCCTGCGCAGCACTCACAGGGGCAGGAGGCTGTAGTGGTCTGTTTCCTTTAAAGGTTTCAGTAGAAGCTAGAGGCAGTGCTCCCTTGCCCCTGCTTCCTGTTCTGCCTGTGAATCAGAAGGCTGGGGGGGTGGGGTGCTATGCCAAGCTTGGGGCCAAGCACTTCTGCCTCTTGGAGACCCCACACCCCCCCATTCACCACCTATAGCCCATCAAGCTCCAGCTCCACAGACAGCTGTGTCACTGCCCGCAGGACTCAGGCCATCCTGGAGAGAGTTACCTCTCCAACAGGCCTAGGGTTCTGAGGACATCAGGGTAAAGAAAGAGTGACCTGAGGGACAGACAACTGCCTTCTGCCCCTGGAAGCCAGACCCTGGGCCTTGGACTGCTCATCTGTAATCTGAGGCTAACAGTCCTTAGTCCATCTCAGCTCAAGCCCTGACATGGGGTGCCACAAACTATAACCAGACATGAGAACCAGGGGCGCTCATTCCCTTTCCCGCCCAGGGACCAGCCTGGAGGTAAGTTGGCCTCCCCAGGGCCCACAGGGAATAGGGCTTCGGGCTGGCATTTCCCATTCCCAGGTCACCCAGGGCCTCCTGCAACTAAAATCTCTGCCACCAGGCCAGGTTCCCAGAGAAAGGCTGCGAAGGATCCCACTGGCTTCAATGCCTATGGCCTAATTTGATTTTATTTTGAAGAAATAAAGAGCTTCTATGAGCAACTATTCTACGGCACAGTCCCTAAGGGTTTTGGGCCAGAGCCAGACTGCCTGGGTTCAAGTTCTCTGCCACTTCCTAGTTGAATAATTTTAGATAAATTGCTTGACCTTTATAATTCACCTTCTTATCTGAAAAAGGGATACTAAGGACTCCGGATACTAAGAAGTGAGGATTACATGCTTAGAACAAAGCATACATCAGTGGTTCAGGGACAGTGTCCCCTGGGCTTGCCTCCAGGAGAGTAGGAGGCCCACAGGTTTCACGTGGAGGGCTAGGCTCCCTTCAACCAACAGGGTGGGAGAGGATCCTGGCAGCTGTGAGGGAGGCCTTGAATCCAAGGCCTGATGTTCATGCTGTGGGAGGGAGCTGGGCAACCTGCTGGTTTGAATTAGGCCTCCACCCCCCAGCAGCTGTAGCCTATTAGTGCCAAGCTCAGTGGAGGCAGAACAGAGAAGCAACCTCCCCCACCCCCACCCCCTGCGATCTAAGCTCCCCCACCCTGCAGGGCCCTGGGTCAGCACCTAGTGCGTAGCTTGAACTTCCCTGCCACCTCTCTGGCCTCATGCTGTGGTGTTCCCTTTTATTTCCTGTCACTGCCCACTCTGCTCTCCTTCCCCCAGCTCAGCTACTACATAGCTCCATGCCCCACAACTGCATACGCATACACCCCTGGCCTGGGCTGTTCTTCCAGGTTCAGTAGGGGTGAGTCTGGTTTCCTCAACCAAGCCTGGGGACTGCCCTAGCACAGTGTGGGTCTGTTCCTCCTCCCTGACATGGGAGAGACACTTGGGGCTAGATGTTTCAGGAAGTGGTGAGAAAACCCGTGAGCTGGCCTCTAGAGGCAGGGGCATGGCTTTGCTGACCTTGCCAGCACCCTGCCTCAAGTGTCTGAAGAATCTTCGAGCTCTGCCCTGTCTCCACAAACTCCTGGCTCACCCCTGGGGCATGCGATTCTAGCCTGGGCTCCCCTTCCCCAATAACCCAGTCCCACCCCTCCCCCTCCAGAAAGCCTGCCTTGACCAGCCCTGAGGTGAAGCTCCCACAGCACGGCCCTCTCCAAGGCCAAAAGAGCAATTCTGTCTCTTGCCACCCGGCCACTCCCACCTGACAATCTGGACTCCAGTACATCAAATCGCCTCTAGTTCCCTGCAGATGCTAAACTGTCTCCTCCCTCCTGGCCTCTGCAGTCGTTCTTCTCTGACCGGAGTGCCCCTGCTCTCCCTCTCTGCTCTAGTGAATGCTAACACAATTTTCAGACTTTCCCTGGGGCTTCCCCAGTAGATGGGCTGTAAGCCAGAGAAGCAAGAAGGGAAGAGCTGGGGTCTTCAGGGAGACTGAGCACCTCCCCTCACCGTTCCCTCCCTTGTCACCCAACCTCCAGCCCCTCCTTTGGCTTGACTGCCAAAGGCCAATCCCAAAGGGGCCAGCAGCCCTACCTTAGTCATGCTGGCCACACCCCCTGCCAAGCTTTAGCTGGGAAGTGGGCCCAGAAGTGTCCCTGCAGTCCTCTCTGCCAGGTTCCTCCCAGCCTCCCCTTTTCCCTTCTCCTGATGCTGATGCCTGGCTGATTGATTTGTCCTGCTCTGGACCTCACTGTCCATATCCAACCAATGGGTACACAATTCCTCTCTTGCCACCTCCCAGACCAGTGCAAGGATCCACTGCGTCAGATGAGGAAGTGGGTTGGGACAGAGGAAGAGGCGGAAGGCAGCCCTGAGGTGACCACTCTGGCCTGGCCTCACCCTGAGGCCTCTGGCAGCTGAGCCAGTTGTCTATGCACCCACCATGGCCACAGAAGCGCAGGATGTCTGCAGTGGCCACCTCTAGGGGCATGTCCTCATCTCCGCTCCTTCCTTTCTTCCAGCCTCCCTTTCCTCCAGGGTCTCTCCTCACCCTCCATCTGGCCATGTGCATTCTTCCTCTTCCTCTTGGCACTCTTTGCTCATCCCCATCTTTGCCCCTGAGACATGTTCTCCCTGGCTCTGGGATAGCCTTGTCTTAAGGGCGACCCCATCCTGCCATCTTACAGGACAGACCATCAGATTATATGATGGTGCCAGCCTGGGATCTGGGCCTCTGCTCCATTTCCTCCCTGACACCCAGAACCAAGTCACTCTGCACAGGCCCAGTGTCCTTGCCCACTGATGAGTAGGGTGGCATACCCAGCCTGGGCTGGTGTGTAAGCATGACTGCACGTATGTAGGGAGGGGTGGGGGTACTGTGTGGGACTGCCGGGATGGGGGCCATGTGAGAGGGACCAAAGATGGGGCAGGAGTCAGCTAGGGGTGGGCTGGGGGTGGGGGCACAGAAAGGCATCTGAATGATGACAGGGGCCACATGAGAGGCCCACAGAGGCTCCCTCTCCACATTGGTGGCCCAGCCACCACCTGAGTCCTGCCAGGCCCAGCACCCTGTGGTCCCCACCCTGCTGCCTGCTCAGCCTGGCAGCGCTCCTTTGCAGCCTCTTGCCAGCACAGCCAGCCCCCTGCCCCCACTGGTGTCCATGCCAGAGCAGCATTCCGCAGGCGTGGCTGCATCTCCCCAGCAGAGACTGAGCGCGGGAGCTGCTCAGAAGCGGTCAGCTCACCCGGCTCGGCTGAGGGACACAGTAGGGCCCGAGCCTCTGGACCCCACTCCTCTAGTCTCGCCTTCTCCTGGCCCTAGACCAGTCGCCTTAAAGGATCTGATCACTGCAGCTGTGGTCCGGTTTTCGCATCTCCTGCCCTTGGGCGGCCCTGTGCAGCCAGGGGAGGCCACCAGGTATGGGTCGACCAGAACCAAGTCCTGGAGGCACAGAGCAAAATGCGCCCTGGGGCGCCCTGTGGTAGGGGTGCGGAGCCGGACTAGTCGGAGATCGCGGACTCACCCTCAGGTAAGAGCAGCCCAGGCCAGAGGGTGGGGGCGGTGAGCGCGGCTAGGGTACGGGGTTCGGTCCCTCAGCGTGGGTCGCTCAGGGGAGCAGGTGGGAGCTTTTTCTGCAGCCGGTTTGGGGGCGGGCGCGCCCAGCTTCCCGATTTCAAGGCCGCACTCTATTCCGACTCCGCCTCTGTGGCGCAGCTGGAGGGCAGCGAGGTTAGACTCCTGGACGAACTTCCCGGCGGAAAGGGGGCTCAGCGCTGGAGAGTGAGGCCGGAGTCCCTCCGCTAGGATGGGAGCAGTGGGGCCTGCCTGGGAGCCCCGGGGGTCCGAGGTAGAGCGGGCTGCACTCGGACGGCGCACACCACGCGTGTCCGCGCCCCCCGCCGGTACGCAGGGCGGCCTGGCCCTTTAAGCGGCCAGACGGCGGCCCCAGCTGACGCGCGGGCTCCAATCGGCGCCCCGCGCCCCCCGCCCGCCGCGCCCGAGGCTCTGGGGCCGCAGCTGCTCGGCGGCTGGACTCGCCGCGGCCCTCGCCTCCGCCCGCCCGGCCGCGCCCCCGGGGCCATGGTCGCCGGGCCCTGCGCGGGGGCGGCCCCCAGCGCGGCGCTTCATGGAGCGGCCCCGGCCCGGCCGCCGGGGGCAGCGCGATCCCGCGGGGCCCTGTGAGCCCCCAGCGCCACGGCACCATGGTACGCAAGGCCCTGCCTGTCCCCCCGCTTATCCGCCCACCTGCTCGCTCTGTCCTCCCAGCGCACGGCCCGCCGCCTCGGGGTGGCGGGATCTTCCCTCTCGCCGGCTCTCCTCGGCCCCTTCTCCTGGGTCCCCGCAGGCCGGGAATGCGGCGCGGTGGCGCGGCCCTGGCGGAGAGGGGGTTAAATTCCTGGGGTGGGGGCCCGGGCAAGAGAGGCTGAGCTCTTGCTAAGAACAGGCGGAGGGGGGCGCTTCCCTGAGCCCGGGACGGCGCCGCCCGCGGACTGGGGGATGGGGGGGGGAGGGGGGAGGTCGGATTCCCGCCTGGGCCTTGGGCCACGTGGGCGCTGGAGCCGCCCTGCCTGGGGATTCGGGGCGCCTGGGCCAACTAGGGGGACACCCGCAGCTCCTATCCAAACTCCTGTGTGACCTTGGGCCAGTCCCCCGCCCTCTCTGGGCCTGTTACCCGGTGAAGGGAGGGGGCATGAGCGCAGCGGAGGCTGACATAGACACCCCTTCCCCAAAAGGAGGAGCCTGGAACTCATGAGCCTGTGCCCCCTTTGCTCAGTCTGGGCCCCCTACTGCTGCCCAGCAATGGAAAGATTGGCCTGGGGGTAGGGGGGTGTAGATGAAGGCCCAGCTTTCATCCCCGGGCCTCCAGGGAGACGCTGGGGCAGGATAGGGATGCCGTGGGCTTCGTGGGCTTCGTGGCTCTGTGTAGTGAGGTCAGGTACCCTTCAGGTGTAGAAGGCTCTGACCTGGTGCGCAGCCCCAGCAGGTGTCCCCCCCACCAACCTGGCCTGTGGGGAGGCTTTGAGGGCATGCAACTCCCTGGCAACAGGAGTGCATGACCACTCCCCTGCATCATAGCCAGGCTGGCCTGGCCTGGCCTGGCCTTGGGGGTGGGGGGTGGGGTGTGTGGCGTGTGGCGTGTGGTTGCAGCTGGCACAGTGGGGGGGGGGGGGGGACGTCTGCAGCTCCAGGGAGCAGGCACATCTGGCTGGGGAGGTGGCCACAGCTGGTGGGCCCTGTGTGGGAGGTGCCAGGCTAGGGGGCAGCTGCAGCCTGCTGAGAGGCTGCCAGTTATGGCCTCGGGCAGCATCTGTGTGCCCTCTCAAGAAAGCCCAGTCAGGGGGCCTGGTCATGAGGTTCTTGTCAAGAGCCAAGGATGGTGCTGGCTTGGCTGGGGTACTGCCTGGGGAGTAGAGTCTTTGGGGCAGCACCAGCCTGCAGGCCAACCCCGCCTCCCCTGCTAAGGCCAGAGGGCCCTGGCCAGGCCTCACCTGGGCCCTGGGACCAGATGTGCACGTGGGAGGGTTGGGGGCACTGCCCCTTCCCCATGGCAGGCAGGCAGTGTAGGGCCTTCTGTGAAGGAGGAGCAGGGTGGTCTGGGGCCCTGTGGTCTGGGATGGGCTCCCCCAAACAGATCTAGCTTGTCAGCTGACAAGCCCTTGTCCAAGCCACCTCCCCTGTCACTGTCCGGCCCCTGGAGGCCCTAAGGAGCCTGTTACAACCCAAGTTGCACCTTGACCCCTCACTACTCTGCAGGAGGCAGTAGCTCTGGGGCGGAGGCTGCAGGTCGCGGGGGTAGTGGTGGGGTTTGAAGAAGCGCAGCTGGCACCCTGCGTGGGAGGGTCCCCAGATGCCTCTTCCTGCTTTTCGAGTCAGTAAAGGCCAAGAAATCCATCCACGTGGTGTCCAGTCCCGCAGGGAAGGGGTGGCCTTAGCAGACTGGGAGCCCAGGAGCTACTCCCTGTGGGACCCCCCCCCCATTCCGAACCTCAGTTTCCCCATCTGTGCAGTAGGGTTTGGTCCCAGAAGATGAATCAGAATGAGTCAGAGGAGGGAGATGGGAGTGGCTTGGCATCATATCCCCATTAGATGGGCTGGGCCTGAATGGGCCAGCAGTCCTGAGACAGAGGGGCCGATGGGTGACTTCTTCTTGGCTGGGGGCAATGAAGGCGTAGTGGGAGGACTCAAAGAAGATGGTGTCTCTGGCCAAGGGCCTGGCCAGACTGGGATCTGAGAGAGCATGGGGTGGGTGCTGCGTGGGCTGCTGGGTGTGGAGGGTGGTTGTCCTTGGTGGCTCCTTGAGGGCCAGGGCAGATTCTCATTCAGGTGACTGAGAAGTTGGATGTAGACACCCTGACTCCCCATGCCCCGTCTAGGCCCACCCACTGCCGCCCCACCAATGGAAGGACTGGCGAGGAGGAGGTGGGCTTTGGATGGATGGGACTAGGCTTCAATCCAGGGCCTCCAGGGAGGTGTTTGGGGGAGGAGAGCTGATGGCTTTGTGGCAGTGGGGCAAGGTACCCCTCAAATGTAGGATGGTCTAGCCTGGCTGGACAGGGCCTGAGGAGGGCCAGAACCTAGAACCTGTGGGGTTGGTCCAGCCAGGCAGTTAGTCGGCAGATATTAATTGAACATCGCTGTGCACTGGACCCATGCAAGGGACCGGGCAGCCTGCCTATCTGTGCTGCCCACCTCTTGGAGAGGCCACCGTGGTGGAGCCAGGAATGATTAAGCTGGTCCCTATTCTGCACAATTCGCAAGTGCTAGATGTGGTCCAAGGGCTGATAATCTGACCATGAGACTTCAAGTGCCCCCCTGAGGCTCCAGAGGCCCCACATCATGTGGCCTCCAAGATGACCAGGACCATGCCTGATCTAGGTTCTGGGAGCCTAGGGTAAAAGGGGTCTGGGGCAGGCCTTGGGGGCCTCCTGCCTCCCAGCCTGGCAGAGAGAGAACACAGCTGTATCCTTCCGCCCCCACAGAACCCCTGTGTGATGGGCAGCTGCTGGTGGCCAGGCCTGAGGCCACAGGCAGCGGCCTGGCCCAAGCTCTGGCTGAGTAACGTGGGGTTGGCTGGGGTTCGCCAGCCTCCTCCAGCAGGGCAAGCAGGACCAGGCGGGGAGAATTGACAGGCCCTGGATTTCTTCACAGAACTTTCTCTCTCTGCAGCGCTCAGGCCCAGGCCTTGAAGACCACTTCTGGCGAGGTGCGGGGTTCCCTCAGGTGCTGCCCCCAGGGGTGCAGTGGCCAGAGGCCAAGCAGTGAGCCTGAGTTCTGTTCTTGAGGAGTCTGGGGTTAGGCAGGTTGGCTTTATTTGTGTGCGTGAGTACATGCATGTGTGTGGGGGAGAGAATCCGTGGGGCTTGGGAAATGCTGAAGGAGTGCTGGGTCCCTGCAGGGGTGCCACCTAGTCCCTGGTTTTAGCCCTGAAAGTCCCACGTCCTGGGAAACCCCTCGGTCTCTGGCACACCAGGACGGTTGGTCACCCTCGTCCCTTTTCCTTTCCTTCTCTTCCCCTTCCCTTCCTGGGATGACTTTTCCTGTTCCACAGGGAAGAGCTGGAGGCCCAGAAAAGTTGACCGACTAACCCAGGAGCTGATCTTCCTTCTCAGAAGGTCGCCATTGGAGTTTGAGCTCTGAGGGGCAGCTGACTCGGGCTCGAATCCCGGTTCCCCCATTGTCCTTCCTGGAGCTTCGGCTCCTTTTCTGTAACGTGGAGCCAGGAGTGATGGGTGGGCTGCCTCCCGGATGGCAGGCGCTGCCGGGGCCCCAGGGGCCTTGCCCTGACCTGTGCCCTCCGCCCCGCAGTTGCTGGTTGAGAAGACGACCGACTCACCGGCGGCCGAGTTCTCGCTGGTGGAGGACGTGGCGCTGCACTTCGCCTGCTTGATGGGCCGCCTGAACGAGCAGCGCCTCTTCCAGCCTGACCTCTGCGACGTGGACCTGGTCCTGGTGCCCCAGCGCAGCGTCTTCCCGGCACACAAGGGCGTGCTGGCTGCCTACAGCCAGTTCTTCCACTCCCTCTTCACCCAGAACAAGCAGCTGCAGCGTGTGGAGCTGTCCCTGGAGGCGCTGGCTCCTGGCGGCCTGCAGCAGATCCTCAACTTCATCTACACATCCAAGCTGCTGGTCAACGCGGCCAACGTGCACGAGGTGCTCAGTGCCGCCTCGTTGCTGCAGATGGCTGACATCGCCGCGTCCTGCCAGGAGCTGCTGGACGCCCGCTCCCTTGGCCCACCGGGCCCTGGCGCTGTGGCCCTGGCCCAGCCAGCTGCCAGCTGCACCCCGGCCGCACCGCCCTACTACTGCGACATCAAGCAGGAGGCCGACGCCCCGGGCCTGCCCAAGATCTATGCCCGAGAGGGCCCTGACCCCTACTCGGTGCGCGTCGAGGACGGGGCAGGGGCCGAGGGTGGCACAGCACCTGCTGCCATCGGGCCAGCTCAGCCCTTCTTCAAGGAGGAGAAGGAGGGTGGTGTTGAGGAGGCGGGGGGGCCCCCAGCGAGCTTGTGCAAGCTGGAGGGTGGGGAGGAGTTGGAGGAAGAGCTTGGGGGTTCTGGCACCTACAGCCGTCGGGAGCAGTCCCAGATCATCGTGGAGGTGAACCTCAACAACCAGACGCTGCACGTGTCTACGGGGCCTGAGGGGAAGCCGGGTGCTGCCACAGGCCCTACCACCATGGTGCTGGGCCGGGAGGATGGGCTGCAAAGACACTCAGAGGACGAGGAGGAGGAGGAAGAGGAGGAGGAGGAGGAGGAGGAAGAGGAGGGTGGTGGCAGTGGAGGGGAAGAGGAAGAGGAGGAGGAGGAGGAAGAGGAGGGTGGCAGTCAGGGAGAGGAGGAAGATGAGGAGGAGGAAGGGCACAGCGAGCAGGAGGAGGAGGAGGAGGACGAAGAGGAAGGGCACAGTGAGCAGGATCAAGAGAGCTCAGAGGAGGAGGAGGAGGGGGAGGAAGGAGAGACGGGGGGCAGGCAGGGGCCAGCAGGGCGGCGCAGCAGCCGGGCAGCCCCCCCTCCCCACAGTCGCATGGCCACACGGTCCCGAGAGAATGCTCAGCGCCGGGGCCCCCCTGAGCCTGACGAGGCCGGGCGGCGGGGTGGGAAGCGGCCGAAGCCACCCCCAGGAGTGACCCCTGCACCAGCCCGAGGGCCACAGGCCACGGATGGGCTGGGGGCCAAGGTGAAGCTGGAGGAGAAGCAGCACCACCCGTGCCAGAAGTGCCCGCGTGTTTTCAACAACCGCTGGTACCTGGAAAAACACATGAATGTGACCCACAGCCGCATGCAGATCTGCGACCAGTGCGGCAAGCGCTTCCTGCTGGAGAGCGAGCTGCTGCTGCACCGGCAGACAGACTGCGAGCGCAACATCCAGGTGGGCCACAGGGCAGGTGAGGGCAGGATGGGGCAGAGGCCAGCTGCGGCCACTCAGCCATCCAGGCTGACCCAGGCTAGAACTGGGCCCTGGGCGCCCAGTGTCCTGCTGCCTACATTGCCCAGGCAGTCTGGGGAGACCAGACCTAGCCCCCAGACAGTGAGACCAGCCCAGGCCCAGGCTGAACCAAAAGGGCAGGACTCAGCTTCTCAGGGTGGTGAGAGCTCAGGGGATAACGTCAAGGAGAGCCTCCTGGAGGAGGCAGACAGAGCTGGGCTTTGGCACGTGCAGAGATGTGCAGATAGGATTGGAACAAACAGTACCCTTGGCCAAAACGGCAAAAGGGATCATGGACTTGGGAGGATGAGAAGAGTTGTCGGAGCCACATGAAGCTAGGGGAGAGCTAGCTCTGAGGGATGAGTCAGTGTTTTAGTAAATCCTTAGTGCTACCAGAAATTCAGCAGGGCTGCCGTGAATAGTTTCACAGATTGTGCACTGCACAAAAGCACAGATGAAAGGAGAAGGCATTTGCCCAGAGGGGGCGTCATTTTCCACTTGCCACAAAGGCTGACTAGAGCAAGGGGGTACCGGCAGGAGGAAGCCCCTGCCCTCAGCTCTTTGGAGATGTCAGCTGGCCTGGGCCTGAGGGAGAGCAGGGGCTGCTGGGGCCAAGTGGGGTGGCTGGGCTGGCTGCCTGAGTCTGGGCAGCCTGGCCTCTTGGTGCAGGCAGCGCAGGGCCAACCAGGCTGGTTTTTACCCTTCCTGGCAGAGGCAGTGGTGGGGGCAGCAGGTAGGCGGGTGCTAATTGCCGAAACTAATTGCTAATTGCAGTGCCCTGTGGAGAACATCTTCCCTGGGGGTTCCCTGGTCTCCTGCCCCACCCTCATGAACCTGTTTGTTGGCACTTGCCTGCCTGCTGGGTTGCCCTTTGACCCTCCACCTGCCACTCACCTGAGTCTCCCTCCTGAGGGGGAAGATGCTTGTGCCCCTTCTGACCTGGGCACCCTGACCCACTTTCTGCGAGTGTCCTGCAGGGATGGGCAGGAAAAGGGCCCAGGGGAAGAGGAGGAGGGGAGTAGGAGCCCCCAAGGTTCCCACCGCCCTGCATTACCTGATGGGACCTGGTAGCCCCTGCAGTCCCCCCAAGCCGATGTTTTGGGACCTGTCTCCTTGGGAATCTCCATCTTTGGTGATAGGGCATGGGTCCCAGCAGGGGGAGGCAGCAGAGATAGTGCCCCAACTCTGTCAAGACCTGTTGTCTGAGAGGGGCTTCTCTATGAACTGTGGATGGCCTCTGCACCCGCTATGGCCCTTCGGTTCTGGGTCTCCCCTCTGTAGAGAGATGACTTGTCAAAATGAGCACAGAGGAGGGCTTCCTGGAAGAGGTGACCCCTGACCCTAGTTGAATTCAAGGATGCATGAAGGCCCCAGGCTGTAGCTCTGGGTGGGTGGGTGGGTAGGTGGGTAAGTGTTTAGGGAGTTACCATCCCCAACTTCCAAGACATCAGATCGGCTGCTCCATCAAAGGCTCTCTCTCCAGCATAATTCAGATGATGGGGAAACTGAGGCCCAGAGAGGTCCTAGGTCCTTGTCCTAGGTCACATGGTTCCTGACTCAAGATCGAGGGCCTAAAGTCCTCTCACCCCACAGTGTGTGACGTGTGGCAAAGCTTTTAAGAAGCTCTGGTCCCTCCATGAGCACAACAAGATCGTGCACGGCTACGCGGAAAAAAAGTTCTCGTGTGAGATCTGCGAGAAGAAGTTCTACACCATGGCCCACGTGCGCAAGCACATGGTCGGTAAGTCTAGGCCGGTGGGGAAGGCACTGAGGACAGAGCTAGGCTGGCTGCTGGGTATACTGGGAAGGACTTTCCATCCAAGGGCAGTGTGAACAGCTAAGAAGGCCCCTCCCAGCTGGGAGGCCTGGGGAGGCTGGTTGCAGTGATGGATGTGGCCTGGACAGGCTCTGGGGCCAGGGCTGCCATGTTCAGTTGGGCAGGTTGCACGTTGCACAAGGGCTCCTGGTTAAGACAGCAGGTGGGGACCAGAATCCAGCTGACACACTACTAACCAGGCTGTGCATCCTGGCATGGGGTTGTGTCCACCAGGAAAAGGAGCACCTTTTCCTAAATTACACGAAGTGCCATATGGGCTGGCACAGGCCCTGTCCCAGTTTGAGGACAGCTGTGCCTCTGATTCTTTCTCACCTGGCCCTCACAGGGCTTCAGGCTTCTCTGAATGCAACCCTCCCCCCAGGGGTTCCACCTGGACACAGTAAGGAGGCCCCCCAAGTGTGTGTTGGGCCACCCTGCTACCTTGGGCATGGCTGTCCCTCCCCTGTAGTGGGTCTGGCTGGGAGTCTTGTGTCCAGGCAGCCCTCCCTTCCTTGCCTGCTTGGGGCCTGGGGCTCAAGGGAGGGATGGCCAAAGTGGGCAGTGGGCCCCTAGCCAGGCCTTGCCCCCTTTCTCCAGCAGACAGTGCTAGGGGCCTCCAGCGTGAACTGACTGGGAGCTGAGAAGCTGGGGTCTAGCTCTCAGCCAGGAGCATGTGGGTGACCCAGGATTGGGTCCTTCCCAGGCTTGGATTCCTAGCTCTGAGCTCTGAGGGGCCCTCCCTGTCTCCAGTTGCATCCTCCCAGATCTTCTTGAAGAGTTTGTTGGTCCTCAGCTATCTGTGGGCTCGGGCGAGCGCAGCTCACTCCCTCTGGACTGCTCAGGGCCCGAGGCTGGGGCCTGTATGAGTGTCAACCCCTGTCACGCCAGCCTCTGTTGAGGCTCAGCACCACTCCCAGCCTTTCTTTATAGGATGGGACGCTGAGGCTGTGCAGGGAGTCGCGCGGGGCCAGGATTTGAGCTGAGGCCAGTCCCACTTGGAATCCTTCGATCTTTCTCTGAAGCTTTAGGGGTGAGGCGGCCTTGGCTGTTTCCCTTGGCCAGAGGCTAAGGAACCATGAGCGCCTCCACTGTTGTCTGAGCCAGACTTCAGAGCAGACCAGGAGACTAGCCTGCAGGGGAGAGGCTGAGAGGTAGGCCCCAGAGTAGGTGGTGCCCCCAGAGGCTGTCCAGGATGTGGGGTCTGCTCAGGCAAGGATCTCCTGGGAGAGATCCTCATGGTTGAGATGTGACGACCATGGTGCCCTCCCCGTAGCCCACACCAAGGACATGCCCTTCACCTGCGAGACCTGCGGGAAGTCCTTCAAACGCAGCATGTCTCTCAAGGTGCACTCACTGCAGCACTCTGGGGAGAAGCCGTTCAGATGCGAGGTGAGTGCCCTCGACCTGCCTGGGGCCACCTGGATGCGGGACAGGGATGGGGGCAGCAGCTCTTAAAAACCAGGGGATTGAGGGGAGTAGAGTACAAGGTTCAGAAAGAGAAGCGCCCACCCTGATGTCTGTGGCCTCTGCCTCCCACTCCATCCTTACCTGGTCACCCACCAGGCCTGCCCCTAACCCAACCCCACACGTTCAGGGTGGGAAGCCTGCATGGGCTTGAACCAAGGGGCAAGCTTTCTGCGAAAGTTGAGAAGAGCATCTCCAGCAGAGAGATCAGAGATGGAGCTGCAGTGGGCATGAGGGGGGCATTCCGACAAGGAGGAGGGATGGGGGGCCCTCGGCTTTAAGCATGAGGCCTCCCTCCACTTTGTGGTCTTTCCCAGCTTCCTGACCCCCATTCCCGCCTGGGCCCTTCATGCCCACGGCCTCTCCTGTTCTGCCCATGCATTGCCTCACCCCAAGAGCACCTTGGCCGCCCTTGCATCCACACCTCCTTGCCCAGGAGCCCCTCCCAGGGCGTGTCCTTCCTGGGCCCTGCGGTCACAGGCAAGCACATCCCCCTCTGAAGGCTGCTCCCTGCTCTGTCCCTGGGCCTTACCTCCCACCCTACCCTTAGAACTGCAATGAGCGCTTCCAGTACAAGTACCAGCTGCGGTCCCACATGAGCATCCACATTGGCCACAAGCAGTTCATGTGCCAGTGGTGTGGCAAGGACTTCAACATGAAGCAGTACTTCGATGAGCACATGAAGACGCACACAGGTACGGCTCCGCACTCCCCTCATCCCCGCCCCCAGAGGGGCTCCATGCTGGGCTTGGGACCCCTGCTCAGCCCTGGGCAGGATGCCTGGGATGGCCCTGGTCACACCCCTTCTCAACTCTGGACCTCAGTTTACCCTTCTCTATGAGGCTCAGCGCTGTCCTCCCCGCCTCCCAGGGTAGGGTGAGGCTGGTACAAAATGGCTCAGGACGGGGAGGATCCCAGTGCCAGGGCTAAGCCCCTCTATGGTTCCATGGGCACAGGGAGGCTCGCCCAGGGTTAGGGTGTGGCAGCCCTCTCAGTGACTCCCTGCTGCCCACGGCCAACCCCCAGGGGAGAAGCCGTACATCTGCGAGATCTGTGGCAAGAGCTTCACCAGCCGGCCCAACATGAAGCGGCACCGGCGCACGCACACGGGGGAGAAGCCGTACCCCTGCGACGTCTGTGGCCAGCGCTTCCGCTTCTCCAACATGCTCAAGGCCCACAAGGAGAAATGCTTCCGCGTCAGCCACCCCCCCTCTGCCCCAGGCCTGTCCCCGACGCAGCCTTCGGCCCCCGCGCTGCCCCTGCTCCCGGGGCTGCCGCAGACCCTGCCGCCGCCGCCGCACCTGCCGCCGCCGCCGCCGCTCTTCCCCACCCCTGCCGACGCCGGCGGGAGGCTGAACGCCAGCGACTGATCGCCCGCCTGCCCGCGGGACCTGGAGCCCAGGGCCGACTCCGGGAGCCACCCTGTGCCCGCCCTGCTCCTTGTAGGTCGGCAGCGGCCCTGGCCTGGCACCGCCGCCCCCCATGCCACGGGTGGCTGGACACACTCTGCTTGAGGCCCCTGACCCTGGGGGGTGTGCAGGCTGACGGCCCCCCAGAGCTGGTGGAGGACACCTCACTCCCAAGTGCCCCCCTTTCAGAGACTCCTTGAAGCCTTTACTTTTTTTGTTTAGAAGTGAAGGAAAAAGGAAAGAGAGGAAAGTATTGGCAGCACCTCCTCCAGGTGAGGGGGCTGCTGGAGATGGCAGGTACAGTGGGGAGGGGGGGCTGGGCAGCAGTGTGACTGGTCACTCTGCTGAGGCCTGAGCTGGAGGGGGTTGGCCAGGCCGAGCCTGCGTCACCTTCAGCTGCTCATCCCCACTGCCTCTGTGCCCCCATCGCCCCCCCATCCCGGAGGGTTTGGGGAGTTGAGGTGCCAGAATGGAAGTTGGAGGAGTTGTGGACCCAGTCTGAGGGTGTGGACACCAAGGCAGGGGCTTGCGACTGGATGCCGTGAGCGTGTTGGGTGGGGAGGGGTGAGGTGGTGAAGTGCAGGCCTGGCTCTGCACCATGTGGAGTGGGGCGGGCAGGGGCTGGACCCCAGGCATTTGCTTTCTCCACCCACAGCCCTGCCAGCAGGCACAGGGATTCCTGACCTGCATCAGGCAACACCAAGGCCCTGAGTCCTGGAGAGGATGTCCCCAAGTAGCCTCTGGGCCAGGGTGTTGTGGGCTAGGCCCTGGGTGGGCAGACGGGCTGGCTCCCGAAGCACCAGCTCCCAGGACTGCAGTCAAGGAGCCCCTGCCAATGGGTAGACCCCAGGGGCAGGGCCCTCAGGAGGAGGCTTGGTAAATGTTTTAAGGTTTCAAGGTGCTATCAGTGGGGCAGAGGGCAGGGCTGCTGTTCACAGAGCACCCCGTCCCTCACCAGCTGCCCTGGCCGTATCTCCTACACTGGAGATGTGTGTGTCTGTGTCCGTCTCTGCTCCCCGAAGGCAGCACTAGGCCTCATCTCTCACTAGGCCTGGCCACAACCCACCCTCCGCTGCTGTCCAGTGTCCTTGACCCTCCTGGGCCTCTGCGCTGGTGGGTGGGGCGCCTGCAGCAGTGTCGGTGAAAGGAGCCTGCACGTTTAGGCAGGGGGTGTGGGGGTGCTGGGGGAGTCCCAGCCTGTGCCTGGCGCTTGCCCCCATGAGGCAGCACTAATAGGACACCCTTTTTTGTTGTCATTTAACATCTTTAGTCCTGCCTTTAAAATGGGGAAGAAGGTTCCATAAGCTACATGTTTCCTAGTTAAGCTCTTTCCTATTGTGTTTATACGGTTTTGTTTGTTATACTCTTTGCACCTTAACCCCCCACGACTACCCCCTGCACACCACCTTCCCAGCATGGCTGGAGTGGGAAGAGGCCTGAGCCCAAGGGGGACAGTGGGGAGGACTGGGCCCCATCAGCCCAAGGGCCGAGGGGGTCGGAACCCCTCTGACCTCCTTGTGAGGCCCATGGCGCTGGGGCAGGGGGCTGGGGACATTTTAATCATCAATAAACGAAGCACTTTATTCTGTACAGATGTGGGCAGGCCCAAGGAGCCCGAGTGTTTTGAGGATCTGTAATCCAAGCCACACAGCCCTGGTTGTTCTCTGGGCTCTGAAGGGCCCAGATGAGTTTGGGGCTGCAGCAGGAGCAGCAAAAGCCAGAGCCTGTAGAACACCCCCCCCCCCCCCCCCCGCCAGGCACCCGTGCTGTCCCATGGGGAGAGAAGGTGGGCGCTCCGCGAGAGGGGAAGGCTCCCTGCTCTGCAGCTCCCCCACCCCAAGGTGGGGGCCAGGGGGAGGGTGGTGTCCAGCCTCTTATGGGGTCAGGGCTGGGACTCCCATGCTCCTGCTTTACTGCAGCTCTTAACCTCCTGCGGCCCTTGATCTCTGGGCTTCCATGACGTCCTCAGGGTCCTCCCCTCCCCGTTTCCTCCTCTCCCTTGCTGTTTCTAACCTCTGGTCCCAGTGCCTGGTAGCTCCTCAGAGCTGGCTCACATTTTCCAAAAAAAAGTTGATCTTCCCCAATGGGCTGTAGGCCAGAACCCCCGTGGGTTCCCCAATGCCTGTCATTTACACCCGAGTCTCCCATGGGGTTAGTGGCTTTGTCATCTGCTAGCCCCACTGTGCGAGCCTGGGGGTCCCTGACCAGGCCGGGCCCCTGGTCTGTCAGGCCAGACTTTGATGAGCAGAGGCCAGAGATGGGTGTGGGGGGCTGGTGATGAAACCCTGTCCCAGCCCTTAAGTGTCCTCTTCTTATATACTTGCCCTCTGAGGGCGGGAGAGGAGTCCAGACAGCAGGCTGGGCACTGGTCAAATGGTCTTATAGCTGTAGGTGGGCATGGCCAGGCCCTCTCCTGGGAGGCCCACGTCCGAGTGGGAACAGGAGCCCTGTGTCCTTGGTGCTAATGCTCTCTTCCCCTTGGGCCAGTGTTGGTGGGAGCTCCTTTCTGGCCAGACCACAGGGGTCTGAAGCAATAATGGAACCTCAGCAGTGCCAGTATGGGGAGGGGTTCTTGTTTTACCAGCTTTTACATTTAATTTCTAAAACAAATTAGTAAGCACCTGGATCCTGGAGTGAGGGGACGGCCATCATCCCCACCTCCCGGGGCTGGTGGAGGTGGCGGGGAGGGGGTGCGGGACCATCACTTCCCTCTGGAGGTGCATGCAGGGGTGTCCTCTGTCCCGCTGGATTCCTCAGTCCTTTTGGTCAAACCTCAAGTCAGACCATCTGGGGATGAGTGACCGGAGAGATGAGGTGGGCCTCAAGCCCCATGGCCACAGTTCTGGGAGCCGGGGCTGAGTCAGAGCCTGAGCCTCTGCCCCTGGCACCTGCTGCTACAGCCGTCACAGTGCCCCTCACAGGGGGCTCAGCAGTGGCAGGACGGCTGTGCCCAGGTGTGTGGACCCTTGATGTCTGGTCATGTGTGGCCACCCCACAGCCACAGAGTGCGTGGGGGACAGCAGGAGGGCAAGTGAGAAGGGTAAGGGGAATAAAGTCGGTACAACTGTCCCTTGGCCCGCCTCTTCTTTACACGCTGCCCTGACCATTGGTCGGAAAGACTGGACCAGAGCAAGGGCAATGCAGAACCCCACAGCTTGGCTGTGCACCGCATGGACATCTGTGCCTTGGAGCATCTGCAGACCCCATCGCCCTCCCTTAAGGGTGGCCTGGGCTTCCGGAAACATCCAGAGGTAGGAGCTGAGGCAAGAGCAGAGGTGTACCCCCAAACTGGTGCTGAGTCTTGGGCAGAATGCAGAAAGGGCTTGAAAGAGGAGAGGTCCTTGGGCTGCTGAGGTTGAGGCAGTGCCCACAGGAGGCCAGGGCTCCTGCAGGTGTGGCTTTCCACCGGCACCTGGACAATAGCCACAGAACAGCAGGGACCAGCGTCTCCCATTCCTGCGTTCTGCACGGGGGGGGGGGGGGGGGGGGGGGGGGGGGGGGGGGGGGGGGG